>NW_026015074.1:0-219205 GCF_020379485.1 Brassica napus
CCCATGAATGTTACCATTCCCTTGAGCATTTTGATGAGTGCATCCATCTCGGATCTCCTTATGAAGTCCTGATCATTGCCGCGGATGTTGGGAGTTGCTGAGTATGTCACCAGTGGCCTTGCCATCACCCTCACGTCCCTCTCCTTCAGCTCCACGGTTAGATGGTCCTGCTCCATCAGATACATGCGCCCTTGCCTCCCTTTCCTTCAATGAACTTCGCCGCTTCAATGAGGATGAAGTATCCAGCATTGGCTCTTCTTGTGTCCATGCTTCTTGCAATGATCACAGTTGCCATTGAACTTCCTATCCTCATACTTGCCGTGTGCTGCTTTGTTGGCTTGTGGAGTCTCTTCATGATCAGATTGCACAGCATTAGCAAGAGACAGCTCCCCCTTGCCTCCAAACAAGCCAATGGAGCCTTGCTCCTTTTGTATCTGAGCACACGCCTCCTCTAGATCAGGTAGCTTCTCGGACCTCAACATGTGCTGGATTAGACCAGTGTAGCTTGGATTCAGCGTGAGTAGAAGCCCAAAGACCTTTTCCTGCTCACGCCTCTCATTTAGGAGCTCTGGATCAAGTGTACTTGGCCTAAGCATCTCCAACTCAGACCACAGTGACCGGAACCTTCCCAAATGCTTGGTAAACTCCATGTCTTCTTGAGACAACCCATTGATTGCCTTCTTTACTTCAAACACCCGGCTCAGATTGGAAGTGTTTCCATACACCTTCTCAGTGTGTCCCACAGCTCCTTGGCTGTCTCACAGTAGCTATAAGCATCCAGTATAGCTGGCTCTAACGAGGCATGAAGAACTGACATCACCATCATGTCTTCTTGCTGCCACTTCTCAGCTTCACTCTCCGACACTCTCCTTGTCTCCTTCTTGGGTAATCAGCTTAGGAGCCTCACCAGATGTGATGTGCTTCCATAAGCCCTTGCTTCCCACAGCAGTCTTCACCATCCTAGACCATACTAGGTAGTTACTTCCCTTGAAAGTCACCGCAACCTTCATCTTCATCCCGCTTTCCATCTTCAACAGCTTCACTTCAATAGCTTGCAAAAGACTTGATCTTGGACCTTAGATTCGCAACACACAGCTTCCCTACTTGTATCTTGTCTTGTGTCTTCAAAGAACCTCCAAAGAACCAGAAAAGATCTCCCAAAAGTAGCTGAACCCTTTGTGATGTCGAAACTCTCAAGAACACTCAAACACACTCACTTGATCTCTTAAAGCTTCACGTTTGAATCTTTAAGAGAAACACCAAAGAACTCAGATTGAAATCAACCTGGCTCTGATACCATATGACTTTTGAGAAATGTAAGATAGAATCTGAGTTTATAAGAGAATAAGAGATAGATTAAGACAGAGTAAGAGATTATGAACTAATGGAGAATCATTGTGAAATGTGTAGAGAGATTTAGTGATTAGAACTGTCTACTTTCATTAATGATCCTGGGTTACAATATATAGCAAGGGGAGCTTAGGGTTTTCGATTACAAAGGATAAGGAAAGCCTGTGAAGTCAAAAGGAGGAGGAGCCTATATTTGAATCCGGCCAATGAGCTTCTTCAAGTGTGTGTGAGGCATCTAGCATCTTCTCATAGATGCTGTTACTTTCTTCCAGTCCATGCCAGACTGTCAGTCCGCGCCTCAGCTCTTCTTCCTCCGCGGTCTTATCCACTCCAAAGCTTATCCTCCTCTCCAGTAAGTTACCTTGGTAACTTAGTTTTACCTTGGTGAGTTTGGTTGATGTCCTATGTACGGATGGACGGCCTGTACGGCCTTGTACGGAATCACTCAACCCAAACTCACCTCTTCTTCCATACTTCATCTCTCTTCCTCAATACCTCAACTCTCCTTAGCTCCTCTTCCATATACTTACTCTGATCAACACACCAGGACGTTGAATAAATCTCATAGGAGTTGGGATGAAGAAGTTATCCCGCTTTCTAATCAGGTGATTCCAGTTTCCCAGTTTGGGAATAGACAGCTTCTTCGTCGTTCCAATTAAACCAGGATGAATCACTTTGTCAGAAGCTTGATTTGGATACATTAAATGGTGTAGAAACATCAGGAAGTTGAATAAATCTCATAGGAGTTGGGATGAAGAAGTTATCCCACTTTCTAATCAGGTGATTCCAGTTTCCCAGTTTGGGAATAGGACAGCTTCTTCGTCGTTCCAATTAAACCAGGATGAATCACTTTGTCAGAAGCTTGATTTGGATACATAAAATGGTGGAGAAACACCAGGAAGTTGAATAAATCTCATAGGAGTTGGGATGAAGAAGTTATCCCACTTTCTAATCAGGTGATTCCAGTTTCCCAGTTTGGGAATAGGACAGCTTCTTCTTCGTTCCAATCAAACCAGGATGAATCACTTTGTAAGAAGCTTGATTTGGATACATAAAGTGTTGGAGAATCACCAGGAAGTTGAATAAATCTCATAGGAGTTGAGATGAAGAAGTTATCCCACTTTCTAATCAGGTGATTCCAGTTTCCCAGTTTGGGAATAGACAGCTTCTTCTTCGTCGTTCCCATCAAACCAGGATGAATCACTTTGTAAGAAGCTTGATTTGGATACATAAATGGTGGAGAATCACCAGGAAGTTGAATAAATCTCATAGGAGTTGGGGTGAAGAAGTTATCCCACTTTCTAATCAGGTGATTCCAGTTTCCCAGTTTGGGAATAGACAGCTTCTTCGTCGTTCCAATCAAACCAGGATGAATCACTTTGTAAGAAGCTTGATTTGGATACATAAAGTGTTGGAGAATCACCAGGAAGTTGAATAAATCTCATAGGAGTTGGGATGAAGAAGTTATCCCACTTTCTAATCAGGTGATTCCAGTTTCCCAGTTTGGGAATAGGACAGCTTCTTCGTCGTTCCAATCAAACCAGGATGAATCACTTTGTAAGAAGCTTGATTTGGATACATAAAATGGTGGAGAATCACCAGGAAGTTGAATAAATCTCATAGGAGTTGGGTGAAGAAGTTATCCCACTTTCTAATCAGGTGATTCCAGTTTCCCAGTTTGGGAATAGGACAGCTTCTTCGTCGTTCCAATCAAACCAGGATGAATCACTTTGTAAGAAGCTTGATTTGGATACATAAAGTGTTGGAGAATCACCAGGAAGTTGAATAAATCTCATAGGAGTTGGGATGAAGAAGTTATCCCGCTTTCTAATCAGGTGATTCCAGTTTCCCAGTTTGGGAATAGGACAGCTTCTTTGTCGTTCCAATAAACCAGGATGAATCACTTTGTCAGAAGCTTGATTTGGATACATAAAATGGTGGAGAAACACCAGGAAGTTGAATAAATCTCATAGGAGTTGGGATGAAGAAGTTATCCCACTTTCTAATCAGGTGATTCCAGTTTCCCAGTTTGGGAATAGGACAGCTTCTTCGTTGTTCCAATCAAGCCAGGATGAATCACTTTGTAAGAAGCTTGATTTGGATACATAAAGTGTTGGAGAATCACCAGGAAGTTGAATAAATCTCATAGGAGTTGGGATGAAGAAGTTATCCCGCTTTCTAATCAGGTGATTCCAGTTTCCCAGTTTGGGAATAGGACAACTTCTTCGTCGTTCCAATCAAACCAGGATGAATCACTTTGTAAGAAGCTTGATTTGGATACATAAAGTGTTGGAGAATCACCAGGAAGTTGAATAAATCTCATAGGAGTTGGGATGAAGAAGTTATCCCACTTTCAAATCAGGTGATTCCAGTTTCCCAGTTTGGGAATAGGACAGCTTCTTCTTCGTCGTTCCAATCAAACCAGGATGATCACTTTGTAAGAAGCTTGATTTGGATACATAAAGTGTTGGAGAATCACCAGGAAGTTGAATAAATCTCATAGGAGTTGGGATGAAGAAGTTATCCCACTTTCTAATCAGGTGATTCCAGTTTCCCAGTTTGGGAATAGGACAGCTTCTTCGTCGTTCCAATCAAACCAGGATGAATCACTTTGTAAGAAGCTTGATTTGGATACATAAATGGTGGAGAAACACCAGGAAGTTGAATAAATCTCATAGGAGTTGGGATGAAGAAGTTATCCCACTTTCTAATCAGGTGATTCCAGTTTCCCAGTTTGGGAATAGGACAGCTTCTTCTTCTTCGTTCCAATCAAGCCAGGATGAATCACTTTGTAAGAAGCTTGATTTGGATACATAAAGTGTTGGAGAATCACCAGGAAGTTGAATAAATCTCATAGGAGTTGGGATGAAGAAGTTATCCCACTTTCTAATCAGGTGATTCCAGTTTCCCAGTTTGGGAATAGGACAGCTTCTTCGTCGTTCCAATCAAACCAGGATGAATCACTTTGTAAGAAGCTTGATTTGGATACATAAAATGGTGGAGAAACACCAGGAAGTTGAATAAATCTCATAGGAGTTGGGATGAAGAAGTTATCCCACTTTCTAATCAGGTGATTCCAGTTTCCCAGTTTGGGAATAGGACAGCTTCTTCGTCGTTCCAATCAAACCAGGATGAATCACTTTGTAAGAAGCTTGATTTGGATACATAAAGTGTTGGAGAATCACCAGGAAGTTGAATAAATCTCATAGGAGTTGGGATGAAGAAGTTATCCCACTTTCTAATCAGGTGATTCCAGTTTCCCAGTTTGGGAATAGGACAGCTTCTTCTGTCGTTCCAATCAAACCAGGATGAATCACTTTGTAAGAAGCTTGATTTGGATACATAAAGTGTTGGAGAATCACCAGGAAGTTGAATAAATCTCATAGGAGTTGGGATGAAGAAGTTATCCCACTTTCAAATCAGGTGATTCCAGTTTCCCAGTTTGGGAATAGGACAGCTTCTTCTTCGTCGTTTCCAATCAAACCAGGATGAATCACTTTGTAAGAAGTTGATTTGGATACATAAAGTGTTGGAGAATCACCAGGAAGTTGAATAAATCTCATAGGAGTTGGGATGAAGAAGTTATCCCATTTCAAATCAGGTGATTCCAGTTTCCCAGTTTGGGAATAGGACAGCTTCTTCTTCGTCGTTCCAATTAAACCAGGATGAATCACTTTGTCAGAAGCTTGATTTGGATACATAAAGTGGTGGAGAAACACCAGGAAGTTGAATAAATCTCATAGGAGTTGGGATGAAGAAGTTATCCCACTTTCTAATCAGGTGATTCCAGTTTCCCAGTTTGGGAATAGGACAGCTTCTTCTCGTTCCAATCAACCAGGATGAATCACTTTGTAAGAAGCTTGATTTGGATACATAAAGTGTTGGAGAATCACCAGGAAGTTGAATAAATCTCATAGGAGTTGGGATGAAGAAGTTATCCCACTTTCTAATCAGGTGATTCCAGTTTCCCAGTTTGGGAATAGGACAGCTTCTTCGTCGTTCCAATCAACCAGGATGAATCACTTTGTAAGAAGCTTGATTTGGATACATAAAATGGTGGAGAATCACCAGGAAGTTGAATAAATCTCATAGGAGTTGGGGTGAAGAAGTTATCCCACTTTCTAATCAGGTGATTCCAGTTTCCCAGTTTGGGAATATGACAGCTTCTTCGTCGTTCCAATCAAACCAGGATGAATCACTTTGTAAGAAGCTTGATTTGGATACATAAAGTTTGGAGAATCACCAGGAAGTTGAATAAATCTCATAGGAGTTGAGATGAAGAAGTTATCCCCGCTTTCTAATCAGGTGATTCCAGTTTCCCAGTTTGGGAATAGGACAGCTTCTTTCGTTTCCCATCAAACCAGGATGAATCACTTTGTAAGAAGCTTGATTTGGATACATAAAATGGTGGAGAATCACCAGGAAGTTGAATAAATCTCATAGGAGTTGGGGTGAAGAAGTTATCCCACTTTCTAATCAGGTGATTCCAGTTTCCCAGTTTGGGAATATGACAGCTTCTTCTTCGTCGTTTCAATCAAACCAGGATGAATCACTTTGTAAGAAGCTTGATTTGGATACATAAAGTGTTGGAGAATCACCAGGAAGTTGAATAAATCTCATAGGAGTTGGGATGAAGAAGTTATCCCGCTTTCTAATCAGGTGATTCCAGTTTCCCAGTTTAGGAATAGGACAGCTTCTTTGTCGTTCCAATTAAACCAGGATGAATCACTTTGTCAGAAGCTTGATTTGGATACATAAAATGGTGGAGAAACATCAGGAAGTTGAATAAATCTCATAGGAGTTTGTATCACTTTTAGTGATGTTTAGAGTGATCTGAGTATTTAGGAAAGATCAGAAGAGATTTAGAGAAGATTAAAGTATGAAATGAGATTAAGAGTCTAAGTGAGACTAGAGAGAGACTAAGAGAGACTCATAACTCCTTGATTAATTAATGAGAGAGTTTACATATTTATAGTCTTAGATCCTAGGGCTTTCATTAAGGTAAAGTAGAACAGCATGTGTAGTCAGAGGAGGAGAGAGCGCCTGATTCAAACTAAGCCAATAGGAGCTTCACATGTGTGACCGGATGGATAAGGTTTCTTTCCCTTTACAGCTTTGATCCAGCCTGTCAAGCCGCGTCCTCCCTTATCCCATCTTCAACGGTCTGCTCAGTAACTCCCAAAGGTTAACTCCTTCTAAGTTACCTTTCACCACAAGGTAGAGTAACTTCTCATTTGGCCGCGCCCTACTTGTACGGCAGTACGGCCAGTGTACGGCCTGTACGTCTTGCCTCGGCCTAACTCCTCTTCTGCCTTCTTTCTCCTCATTCCTTCTTCCTAATTTCCCAAGCCTTCATAGATTAACTCCTCATCTCAACACTCCCCCTCAAGCTTAGCTTTGTGAAAGTCTAAGCTTGGATGGCCATGAGATCTTCCTCATTAAAAACTCACCAAGGAAAACCCATTGGGACAAAACCTTGATGAGGGAAAAAGAGTAAAGACCTCACAGCCAAGAGGATCAGCTCCTTCTCTTCCCAAGATCAATGAGGCCCAACCTGATGTGAATGGACTCCATTGTCTTCTGTCTTGCAGCCTTGGTGAACACATCAGCCAACTGATCTTCACTTCTTGTGTAGCATGGCAGGATCACTCCTAGCACAATCATCTGTCTCACCTTGTGGCAATCAACTTCAATGTGCTTGGTTCTCTCATGGAACACCGAGTTGGAGGCAATGTGGATGGCAGCTTGGTTGTCACAATGCATTGTCATTGGAGTGGCTTGATCAATCTCCAAATGCTTCAAGATGCCTTTGATCCACACCAGCTCGTTTGTGAGCTTCAGCATGGCTCTATACTCAGCTTCAGCACTTGAACATGACACCACCTTCTGCTTCTTGCTCTTCCAAGTCACCAAGTTGCCTCCAATGAATGTGCAATAGCCGGTGGTTGATCTCCTGTCAGCTCTATCTCCTGCCCAATCAGCATCACAATAGCCCACCACTTCTGAGCTTCCATTGCATCCCATCCAAACCCCTTGATCCGGCGAGCCATTTAGATACATCAGCAGCCTCTCCACCATACGCCAATGATGTTCCTTGGGAAGCTGCATGTGTTGACTCACCTGATTCACAGCAAAACATATATCAGGTCTTGTGATGGTAAGATAAATCAATTTGCCAACAAGTTTTCTATAGAGTTTAGGATCATGAAATGGCTTGCTGTCTTCAATCTCCCCCTCTCTTGGTACTTTGTAGCCATCCTCCATTGGCATCTTTGCTGTCTTGCCTCCATAAGCACCTGCATTTTCAAAAGATCAAGTGTATACTTTCTTTGGGACATGAACAACCTTCCTTGGATCTACAAATCTCAATTCCAAGGAAGTATTTCATTTCTCCCAAGTCTTTGATTTCAAACATAGACTTTAGAAACTCCTTGGTTGCTTTGATACCTTCCTTATCACTTCCTGTGATAATGATATCATCCACATACACAAGGAGAGCAACCATACCTGAGGGTGTCGTGAGTGTAAAGAGAGTGTGATCCAACTCTGACTTCTTGAAGCCTCGGCCGTTCAAAGTTGTGCTCAACTTGTTATACCAAGCTCTTGGTGATTGCTTCAACCCATAAATAGCTTTCTTTAGCCTCAGTACATTCCCTCTCTTTACTAGATGTTCCAGCCTGATGGAGGATACATATAGACTTCATCCTCAAGTTCTCCTTGTAGAAATGCATTCTTTACATCCATTTGCCATAATCCCCATCCAAGGTTCACAGCCAAGCTTAAAACAATCCTAATGGTGTGTAGCTTGGCCACTGGTGCAAATGTTTCAATGTAATCCTCTCCATATGTCTGAGTGAACCCTCTTGCTACTAGTCTAGTCTTCTTCCTCTCAATCGACCCATCAGCCTTGTACTTGATTGTAAGATCCATCTACTAGATACAGCTTTCTCCCTTTTGGTAGTTCACTCTCATACCATGTATCATTCTTTATCATAGCTCCTGCCTCAGCTCCTACTGATTCCTTCCATTCCTTATCCTTCATTGCCTCTTCATAGCTTCTTGGAATGTGATTTTCATCCAAGTTTACCATGAATGCGCAATGTGCTTCTGGATATTGAGCAAAAGAACACACGGCCTGAGTAGGATGCTTCACAGCTTGGGCATTGTAGTACACTCTTGTGTTTACCCAACTGGAAGGATCCTTTCTCAGCCTTGTACTTCTTCTCAATACTGGCCCTTCTTGCGCCATCTCTTGTTCTTCTTGTGTGGCACACTTGTTTCAGATCTTTCTTCTCCTAGCTGACTTGCTTCAGCTTCTTCCCTTAGCTGACTCTCTTCAGCTCCTTCTTCTTGATCATTTGATTCCACAGCTTGATCATGAGAGCCAGAACTCTCTTCTCTACTTGTCTTCTTCACTGTTTGGAGTTCTTGTTTCATTCCCCCCCTCATGCTCAAGGTTGGAAGTCTGATGATCCGGGACTGGTTAGTGCTTCTGCCCCCTTGATGTCCTTGATTCATGTTGATTCCAAGGCCTTCTAGGATAATCCTCAAGGTTTCAGCTCTATCAGAGGTAAGATCCTTCAAGTCTTCTTGAATCTGTTCCTCATAATATCCTTCTCTTCAACAAACTTCACTTCTCTAGATACTAACACTCTCCTTGTGTTAGGATCATAGCACTTGTATCCTTTCTGACTTGATGAGTATCCAATGAACATTGCCTTTGAACTCTTAGCTTCTAGCTTGTTTCTTATCTCTCCAGGCACCATCACAAAACACAACACCCAAAGACCTTCATATGCTCGAGAGAAGGCTTGTACTGATTCAGTACCTCAAATGGTGATTGTCCTTGAAGAATCAGAGTTGGTGTCCTGTTGATGAGATAACATGCCGTAGCAACAGCATCACTCCAAAACTTCTTAGGCACATTGGATTGAAACATCATGGACCTGGCTACTTCCATCAAATGCCTGTTCTTCCTCTCAGCCACACCATTCTGTTGTGGTGTATAGGGACAGCTTGTCTGATGAAGAATTCCATGCTGAGCTAGGTGTAGCTTGAATGCTTGTCCCGTGTACTCTCCTCCATTATCTGACCTGAAAATCTTTATCTTGGCATTGTAATGGTTAGTCACATAGGATTGAAAATTTTTAAATGCATCAAGTACCCTATCTTTGGTTGGAATTAAGGTTAACCAGGTGTATTTGGATTTTTCATCAATGAAAGTTACATAATACTTATGGTTTTCTCTAGATAGGCAAGGTGCAGTCCAAACATCAGAATGAATAAGATCAAAACACTTTTCATAAACAGTAGTAGACTTGGTAAAGACAGTTCTACAATGCTTGCCTAAAATGCAAGCTTCACAATCATTATTCTCAAAGGAAACACCTGGCAACATCAGTTTTAAAGCCTTATTATGAGGGTGTCCTAATCTAGCATGCCACAATGCATTTTTACTTAAACCAGAACTAGAAACAGAAGTAAACGAGCAGCTATATCTAGAAACAGGGGTGAGATCTTCAAGTAAATATAGCTCTCCTTTAGTCACTCCCTTTCCAATCATCTTGCTGCTTTTAATATCCTGAAACTTCACATCATTAGGACTGAATATAACATTGCATTGCAAATCAGTAGCACATTTCTTAACAGATAACAAGTTTGATGTAAATTCAGGCATATAAAAAGCTTTAGTTTCCTTATCAAATAGTTTAAGACTTCCTATTCCTCTAATAGGAATCTTATCTCCATTAGCAATCAGTACATTTCCATTCATTGGCACAATGTTTTTAATTAAGCTAGTGTCACTTATCATATGATGAGATGCACCTGAATCAATCACTAATGGCTTAATGTCATGAGAACTAGCAATATGCGCAAGGATACTAGATGGTTTGAATGCATGATCATTTCTAGCAAAGTTTGCAGTCCTAGATTGATTTACCATTTCTATCAAGCTCTCATGCATCCTATCAGTTCTAGTTAGATTCTCATAGTTCTCTACCACCCTAGCACCAAAAGAATACCCAAAGATGTTACCATTCTCCTTGAACATCTTAATGAGAGCATCAAGGTCGGATCTCCTTAGATACTCTTGATCATTGTTCCCACGGTTGCTTGATGCTCCAGTGTAGGCTACAAGAGACTTTCCATCACCTGCCTCACGCCCATCTATCTCCTTTCCTTTGCTTGTACCAGCTCCACTTGTACCCTCCGAGACATTAGCCCTTGCCTCACGATCCTTCATGAACTTAGCCGGCTTGAGGTGAGGATGGAGTATCCAGCATTGGCTCTTCTTGTGGCCATGCTTCTTGCAGTGATCACAACTCCCATTGAACCTCCTCTCCTCAAACTTCCCATGCGCAGCTGCAGCCTTGTTTGCTTGTGGAGCTTCACTACCTTCCTCTTGAGTTGCTTGGCTTGCAAGGGAAAGGTCTCCTTTCTTTGCAAACAACCCAATGGAGCCTTGCTCCTTCTGAATCCGCGCACACACATCCTCAAGATCAGGTAGAGTGTCTTCTCTAAGCAGGTGCTGGATGAGACCGTTGTACGCCGGGTTCAGTGTGAGGAGTAGCCCAAAGACCTTGTCTTGCTCTCTCCTCTTGTTAAGCTCATCAGCATCCGTTGTGCTTGGCCTAAGCATCTCCATCTCGGACCAGAGACTCCTGAATCTCCCTAGATGCTTGGTGAACTCCATGTCTTCTTGTACAAGGTTGTTGATGGCTTGCTTCACTTCAAACACTCGGCTTAGGTTTGACGTGTTGCCATACACCTTCTTCAAAGTATCCCACAGCTCCTTAGCAGACTCACAGTAGCTGTATGCATCCAGAATAGCCGGCTCAAGTGACGCATGAAGCACAGACATCACCAGCATGTCCTCTTGATGCCACTTCTCTTCCGCCTTGCTTGCAGCCTCACCATCATCCTCTCCTTGAGTGATGAGTTTTGGAGCTTCTCCGGGGGTGATGTGCTTCCACAACCCCTTGCTTCCCACCGTGGTTCTCACCATCCGAGACCACACCAAGTAGTTGGTTCCCTTGAAAACCACAGCTACCTTCATGTTCATGTTCATCCCACTCTCCATGTTGAATGATGAACTCTCTAAGCTTCAGAAACTTTGTCTTGAGTTGAATGACTTGTAGAAACCTTCACAGCCTCGATCTTCAACCCACACAGCTTCAGATGACACACCACAACCAGTCTTGAACTTGAAAAGTACCCAGAAAGTCTCAAACACACAAGAACACACAAGAGTTTCTTCAAAGCTTCAACCTTGAGGCTTCAAAGAATCTCACACGACCTCAGGCTCTCACTAACCTGGCTCTGATACCATATCACTTTTAGTGATGTTTAGAGTGATCTGAGTATTTAGGAAAGATCGAAGAGATTTAGAGAAGATTAAAGTATGAAATGAGATTAAGAGTCTAAAGTGAGACTAGAGAGAGACTAAGAGAGACTCATAACTTCCTTGATTATATTAATGAGAGAGTTTACATATTTATTGGTGTGATCCTGATCAGGATTGGAATCAATGGATTGAAGCCAATGTATGGGTCAGCTATACGACTGATCATGGTGCAGTTTAATGGACAGTATCATACTCTTATTGGCATGATCTATGAGGTTCTGGATAGAGAGAAGAGAAGAACTGTTGGTACTGCCTTGAAACAGCTTGAACAAAGAGGATTCAACCAACTGAGCTTAACAGGAGCTATGGAGACCATTCACCTCGTCCAAATATGTATGGAGAACAAGGAAAACATGTCAGGAAGTTTCTGGATTGGGCTATATTTGGATCTAGGCGAAATAAGGCTTTTTCGGTCCAAAAAGAGAGTTGCAGCCAGAATCTTGATCCACTTGCTTTCTAGCTGGCCTAACAGGACGTGGAGGATCTAAAGCTCATTAGGAGACACTCCAAATCAAGTTCAAGTCGTGGCCCATCATAAACCAAAGAAGAACCAGCTTGTTGGTTTGATTTAATTGCAATGTAATGGGTTTAGTTTATTGGGCTTTCATTTAATTTAAACCAAAGACAATTAGGAATTAGAGTAAACCAGATTTGGGTAGATTAGTATTTAAAATTAACCAATTTCGAATTGGATTAGGAGATTAAACCATCTTGGTTTAAATTTAGGGTTTTCAGTTTTATTCTTTTAACATATGTAGCCACGTTTTGGCATGGAGATCAATCAATCGACATTTTTTTCAACTTCTTTGTTTTGAGTTTTCTCTCAATTCTGCTGGTGTGTAATATCCAGCTTGGGTTCTCTGATTTGGTGTGTCATATCCAGATCAGAAGCCTTGGAGTATCAGGAGGCGAGCCATCTCTCTTGTGTCCCACATCAATCCACAAACCTTGATACAGATCGAGTCTTTGATTCTCTGTTTGCAAGGATTATCTCTGTGATCCATCCTAGACACTAAGCAGGGTGATCCTGTGTCTGTGGAGCAGAAAAAAACATCTTTATAGCATCCCATAGCTCTAAGGAGAAGACCATATCCATCACCTTTCATCCACCCACGCCCCTTCAAGTGATCCAGGGAGAGACAGCCATTCCAGGGCTGCACCAAGTGGTATCAGAGCCTCTTGAGGGTTAGGGTTTGAAGTTTTAACAAGGGAGCACGAAATCTATCAGTTAACAAACTGTATTCTATGTCTGGATATGAAGAAGAGCTTACAATTCCATTCTTCTATGGGAAGATTGATACAGAGGCATACCTTGATTGGGAAAAGAAGATGGAGTTTCTCTTTGGACTCCTATACTACACTGAAAAGAAAAAGGTATGTCTAGCAGTCAATGGACTCTGTGGAAGTGCATTCTCATGGTGGCAGAGAGTTTCTCAGACTAGGAGATTTGAAAAAAAACCACAAATTATTTCATGGGTGGAGATGAAGACCTTGATGAAGAAGAGGTTTGTCTCGCAGTGGAAACTTCCAAAACTAAAACCAGAAGCAGCAACAAAGCTTACTACTTTAGATCAGCCTGCCTATTGGTCTGAATTGCCATTAAAACCGGCTGAGAGAAGATCTGTGGTTCCTGTTCTATCATTGAAACAAGAGGAGGAAAAGCTGCAAGCTTCTATATTAGCTTCTCCAATAAAACAGATTGAGGAGAGTCATAAAACTGAACCAGAACCAACAACTCTTTGTTTAAAACTAGAGGAGGAGGCAGAAGTTGCAGAAGCTGAGTGTGGCCACGTGCCTGATCAAATAAAACAAGAAGAAAAGTTCCTGGAGGGTCATCTAAAGCTCTTGAATTGGTGCTTCCTACTGTTGAGCAAGGTGATAACTTTAAGTCTTTAGCTTGTGAGTTACTAATCAGACCTTTGGTATGTCTTCAGCTCAGCTTAGTGGAACATCTGAGAGTTGTTAAGGGCCTGCAACAAGTTGTTTTTGAACCAGGAGGAAGCTTGTGTGTGGTTAGAAGAAATAAACAAATTTTGGATCAGAAAGCAACAGCATACAAGCTCAATTTCCAAGGTTCTTTCACTCTTGAAAAACAAGATTTGTGGTCAAATCTTTTTAAAGGGAGAGAGAATGGTATGATAAAAACTATTTGCAGAGAGAATGAAGGAGAGTCAGGAGGTAACACGTCCTTTATCAGGTTCATAACTGACCAGAACAAGCTGAGAAGAGATAAACAGGAACTGGTGGTGGTTAAAGAAAAGCCAGAACTGGAGGATGAGTATGGGGACCAAACCACACGACCACCTGACCAGAAGGATGTTAAACTGAGAGTACATTGTCTCATGCTCATGAGAAGGACGTGGGTAGGATCATCCTGGAGAGAAGCATTCAACTGCAAACTCAACAAAGTGGAGAAATCATCTGCCTTAGAAGCCACATGCAGTGAGGAAAGTTCCAAGATGTTGCTGAGACATGAAGAAGGACTGCAGAGCTTTGTGTTTCATCCTGGAGAGACTAGAGAGGTGATGATATATCTCATGGCCAGGTCAGGAACTTTGGAGTTAAATTATCAAGGTTCTATCATCCTACAGAGCTTGGATTTGAGGACAAATCCTTTTAAAGGAGGAGGGGATGGTGTGATCCAGATCAGGATTGGAATCAATGGATTGAAGCCAATGTATGGGTCAGCTATACCACTGATCATGGTGCAGTTTAATGGACAGTATCATACTCTTATTGGCATGATCTATGAGGTTCTGGATAGAGAGAAGAGAAGAACTGTTGGTACTGCCTTGAAACAGCTTGAACAAAGAGGATTCAACCAACTGAGCTTAACAGGAGCTATGGATACCATTCACCTCGTCCAAATATGTATGGAGAACAAGGAAAACATGTCAGGAAGGTTCTGGAGTGGGCTATATTTGGATCTAGACGAAATAAGGCTTTTTCGGTCCAAAAAGAGAGTTGCAGCCAGAATCTTGATCCACTTGCTTTCTAGCTGGCCTAACAGGACGTGGAGGATCTAAAGCTCATTAGGAGACACTCCAAATCAAGTTCAAGTCGTGGCCCATCATAAACCAAAGAAGAACCAGCTTGTTGGTTTGATTTAATTGCAATGTAATGGGTTTAGTTTATTGGGCTTTCATTTAATTTAAACCAAAGACAATTAGAAATTAGAGTAAACCAGATTTGGGTAGATTAGTATTTAAAATTAACCAATTTCGAATTGGATTAGGAGATTAAACCATCTTGGTTTAAATTTAGGGTTTTCAGTTTTATTCTTTTAACATATGTAGCCACGTTTTGGCATGGAGATCAATCAATCGACATTTTTTTCAACTTCTTTGTTTTGAGTTTTCTCTCAATTCAGCTGGTGTGTAATATCCAGCTTGGGTTCTCTGATTTGGTGTGTCATATCCAGATCAGAAGCCTTGGAGTATCAGGAGGCAGCCATCTCTCTTGTGTCCCACATCAATCCACAAACCTTGATACAGATCGAGTCTTTGATTCTCTGTTTGCAAGGATTATCTCTGTGATCCATCCTAGACACTAAGCAGGGTGATCCTGTGTCTGTGGAGCAGAAAAAACATCTTTATTATGACTTTTGAGAAATGTAAGATAGAATCTGAGTTTATAAGAGAATAAGAGATAGATTAAGAAAGAGTAAGAGATTATGAGACTAATGGAGAATCATTGTGAAATGTGTAGAGAGATTTAGTGATTAGAACTGTCTAACTTTCATTAATGATCTTGGGTTACAATATATAGCAAGGGGAGCTTAGGGTTTTCGATTACAAAGGATAAGGAAAGCATGTGAAGTCAAAAGGAGGAGGAGCCTATATTTGAATCCGGCCAATGAGCTTCTTCAAGTGTGTGAGGCATCTAGCATCTTCTCATAGATGCTGTTTACTTTCCAGTCCATGCCAGACTGTCAGTCCGCGCCTCAGCTCTTCTTCCTCCGCGGTCTTATCCACTCCAAAGCTTATCCTCCTCTCCACTAAGTTACCTTGGTAACTTAGTTTTACCTTGGTGAGTTTGGTTGATGTCCTATGTACGGATGGTACGGCCTGTACGGCCTTGTACGGATAACTCAACCCAAACTCACCTCTTCTTCCATACTTCATCTCTTCCTCTAATACCTCAACTCCCTTAGCTCCTCTTCTCATATACTTAACTCTGATCAACACTCCCCCTCAAGCTTAGCTTTGTGAAAGCCTAAGCTTGGACAGCTATGAGATCTTCCTCATTAAAAACCTTACCAAGGAAAACCCATTGGGATAAAACCTTGATAAGGGAAAAAGAGTAAAGACCTCACAGCCAAAGGGGATCAGCTCCTTCTCTTCCCAAGATCAATGAGGCCCAACCTGATGTGAATGGACTCCATTGTCTTCTGTCTTGCAGCCTTGGTGAACACATCAGCCAACTGATCTTCACTCCTTGTGTAGCATGGCAAGATGACTCCTAAGATGATCATCTGCCTCACCTTGTGGCAATCCACTTCAATGTGCTTGGTTCTCTCATGGAACACCGAGTTGGAGGCAATGTGGATGGCAGCTTGGTTATCACAATGCATAGTCATTGGCGTGGCTTGATCAATCTCTAAATGCTTCAAGATGCCCTTGATCCACACCAGCTCGTTGGTCAGCTTCAGCATAGCTCTATACTCAGCTTCTGCACTAGAGCAAGACACCACCTTCTGCTTCTTACTCTTCCAAGTAACCAAGTTGCCTCCAATGAATGTGCAATAGCCTGTGGTTGATCTCCTGTCTGCTCTATCACCAGCCCAATCCGCATCACAGTATCCAACCACTTCAGTGCTCCCATTGCAACCCATCCATACTCCTTGATCAGGTGAGCCATTGAGATACATCAAGATCCTCTCCACCATGCGCCAATGATGCTCCTTAGGCACTTGCATGTGTTGACTCACCTGATTCACAGCAAAGCAAATGTCAGGCCTAGTTATGGTAAGGTAAATCAATTTGCCAACTAGCTTTCTATAGAGTTTAGGATCCTGATAAGGTTTGCTGTCTTCAATCTCCCCCTCTCGTGGGACTTTGTAGCCATCCTCCATAGGCATCCTTGCTGTCTTGCCTCCATAAGCACCTGCACCTTTCAAAAGATCAAGTGTATACTTCCTTTGGGACATGAACAAACCTTCCTTGGATCTACATATCTCAATTCCAAGAAAGTATTTCATTTCTCCCAAGTCTTTAATCTCAAACATGGATTTAAGGAACTCCTTGGTTGCTATGATACCTTCCTTATCACTTCCTGTGATAATGATATCATCAACATACACAAGGAGTGCAATCATACCTGAGGGAGTAGTGAGAGTGAAGAGGGTGTGATCTAGTTCAGACTTCTTGAAGCCTCGGCCATTCAGAGTAGTACTCAGCTTGTTGTACCAAGCTCTTGGTGATTGCTTCAATCCATAGATAGCTTTCTTCAGTCTCAACACATTCCCTCTTTTCACTAAGTGTTCCAAGCCTGGAGGTGGATGCATATACACTTCATCCTCCAGCTCTCCTTGTAGGAATGCATTCTTCACATCCATTTGCCATAAGCCCCATCCAAGGTTCACAGCCAAGCTTAATACAATCCGGATTGTGTGTAGTTTAGCTACTGGTGCAAAGGTCTCAATGTAATCCTCTCCATAAGTTTGAGTGAAACCTCTTGCAACCAATCTTGACTTCTTCCTCTCAACTGTTCCATCAGCCTTATACTTGATTGTGAAGATCCATCTACTAGTCACAGCCTTCTTCCCTTTTGGTAACTCACTCTCATACCATGTATCATTCTTGATCATAGCCCCTGCCTCAGCTCCAACTGATTCCTTCCATTCCTTATCCATTACTGCCTCTTCATAGCTTCTTGGAATGTAATTCTCATCCAAGTTTACCATAAAAGCACAATGTTCTTCAGGGTATTGAGCAAAGGAGCACACAGCTTGAGAGGGATGCTCCACAGCTTGGGCATTGTAGTACACTCGCGTGTTTACCCAACTGGAAGGATCCTTCCTCAGCCTTGTGCTTCTTCTCAATACAGGTTGTTGTTCTTGTTCTTGAACCGGTTCATCTTGTGTACTTGGTTCTTCATCTTCTTGGCTTTGCTCACCTTGATGATGAGAACCTGAGTTGATCTCTTCTCCTTCTTCACTCAAGCCGACTCCTTCTTGGCCATTTTCTTGAGTTTCAGGTTCACTTCCCCCCTCATGATCAAGGTGAGGTGTTTGTGTAGCTCTACGCGGTTCATTGGAGCTTCCTCCCTGGCCTCCACCACTCGCAGACTGATCCTGGTTCATCCTGATGCCTAGACCCTCTAGGATAGTCCTTAAGACTCCAGCCTTATCTGATGTGAGATCCTTCAATTCCTCTTGATTCTTCTCCTCATAGTACCCTCTTTCTTCAATGAACTTCACATCTCTAGATACAAGTACTCTTCTAGCTTCTGGATCATAACACTTGTATCCTTTTTGAGTTGTTGAGTAGCCAATGAACATTGCCTTCCTGCTTCTTGCTTCTAACTTGTTTCTCAACTCTCCTGGTACCAGCACATAGCATAAACACCCAAATACTCTTAAGTACTCTACTGATGGCTTGTGCGTGTTGAGAACCTCAAATGGTGCTTGATCCTTTAGCACCTTGGTGGGAATCCGGTTGATCAAGTAGCATGCTGTTGCAACTGCATCACTCCAAAATCTCTTTGGGACATTGGCTTGAAACATCAGTGATCTAGCAACCTCCATCAAGTGCCTGTTCTTCCTCTCAGCCACCCCATTCTGTTGTGGAGTATAAGGACAGCTTGTTTGATGCAAGATCCCATGATGGTTTAGATGGCTTTTGAACGCATAGCTTGTGTACTCTCCTCCATTATCTGATCTAAAAATTTTAATCTTGGCATGATAATGGTTAGTCACATAAGCTTGAAAGTTCTTAAATGCATCTATCACTCTATCTTTTGATGGGATTAAAGTTAACCAGGTGTATTTGGATTTTTCATCAATGAATGTCACAAAGTATTTATGATTATCCCTAGATATGCAAGGTGCAGTCCAAACATCAGAATGTATAAGATCAAAGCACTTATCATAAACACTAGTAGAGTTTGGAAAAACAGTTTTACAATGCTTGCCTAAAATGCAAGCTTCACAATCCTTATTCTCAAATAAAACACCTGGTAACATCAAGTTCAAAGCCCTACTATGGGATGTCCTAATCTAGCATGCCACAATGCATTTTTATTTAAACTAGAAGCAGAAGTAAATGAGCATTTGTGATTGGAAACAGGTTCAAGTTCTTCAAGCAAATACAACTCTCCTTTAGTGATTCCTTTTCCAATCATTTGGCTGCTCTCAATATCCTGAAACTTCACATCATTAGGACTGAATATAACATTGCAATTCAAATCAGTTGTGCACTTCTTGACAGATAACAAGTTGGATGTGAAATCAGGCATATAGAAAGCTCTAGAGTTTTTGTCAAACAATTTCAAGTTTCCTATTCCTCTAATAGGTATCTTATCTCCATTTGCAATCATAACATGTCCATTAGTTGGTTCTATATCTTTAATCAGATTTGTATCACTAATCATGTGATGAGATGCACCAGAATCAACAATTAATGGCTTAGTTATGTTGCTAGCAGTGTGACACAGGTTCAATGGTGATCTAAATGCTTTAAGCTCATGATACATCCTAGCATTTCTATCAAAGGTGTACTCGGCTCTAGCATTGTCACTACACTTAATGCTATTCATCCTAGCAATGTCAGTAACATATGGAGTATTATCTATAGTCCTAGCTATCATTGATGCACCAAATGAGTACCCATGAATGTTACCATTCTCCTTGAGCATTTTGATGAGTGCATCCATCTCGGATCTCCTTATGAAGTCCTGATCATTGCCGCGGATGTTAGGAGTTGCTGAGTATGTCACCAGTGCCTTGCCATCACCCTCACGTCCCTCTCCTTCAGCTCCACGGTTAGATGGTCCTGCTCCATCAGATACATGCGCCCTTGCCTCCCTTTCCTTCATGAACTTCGCCGGCTTCAAATGAGGATGAAGTATCCAGCATTGGCTCTTCTTGTGTCCATGCTTCTTGCAATGATCACAGTTGCCATTGAACTTCCTATCCTCATACTTGCCGTGTGCTGCTTTGTTGGCTTGTGGAGTCTCTTCATGATCAGATTGCACAGCATTAGCAAGAGACAGCTCCCCCTTGCCTCCAAACAAGCCAATGGAGCCTTGCTCCTTTTGTATCTGAGCACACGCCTCCTCTAGATCAGGTAGCTTCTCGGACCTCAACATGTGCTGGATTAGACCAGTGTAGCTTGGATTCAGCGTGAGTAGAAGCCCAAAGACCTTGTCCTGCTCACGCCTCTCATTTAGGAGCTCTGGATCAAGTGTACTTGGCCTAAGCATCTCCAACTCAGACCACAGTGACCGGAACCTTCCCAAATGCTTGGTAAACTCCATGTCTTCTTGAGACAACCCATTGATTGCCTTCTTTACTTCAAACACCCGGCTCAGATTGGAAGTGTTTCCATACACCTTCTTCAGTGTGTCCCACAGCTCCTTGGCTGTCTCACAGTAGCTATAAGCATCCAGTATAGCTGGCTCTAACGAGGCATGAAGAACTGACATCACCATCATGTCTTCTTGCTGCCACTTCTCAGCTTCACTCTCCGAGACACTCTCCTTGTCTCCTTCTTGGGTAATCAGCTTAGGAGCCTCACCAGATGTGATGTGCTTCCATAAGCCCTTGCTTCCCACAGCAGTCTTCACCATCCTAGACCATACTAGGTAGTTACTTCCCTTGAAAGTCACCGCAACCTTCATCTTCATCCCGCTTTCCATCTTCAACAGCTTCACTTCAATAGCTTGCAAAAGACTTGATCTTGGACCTTAGATTCGCAACACCAGCTTCCCACCTTGTATCTTGTCTTGTGTCTTCAAAGAACCTCCAAAGAACCAGAAAAGATCTCCCAAAAGTAGCTGAACCCTTTGTGATGTCGAAACTCTCAAGAACACTCCAAACACACTCACTTGATCTCTTAAAGCTTCACGTTTGAATCTTTAAGAGAAACACCAAAGAACTCAGATTGAAATCAACCTGGCTCTGATACCATATGACTTTTGAGAAATGTAAGATAGAATCTGAGTTTATAAGAGAATAAGAGATAGATTAAGAAAGAGTAAGAGATTATGAGACTAATGGAGAATCATTGTGAAATGTGTAGAGAGATTTAGTGATTAGAACTGTCTAACTTTCATTAATGATCTTGGGTTACAATATATAGCAAGGGGAGCTTAGGGTTTTCGATTACAAAGGATAAGGAAAGCATGTGAAGTCAAAAGGAGGAGGAGCCTATATTTGAATCCGGCCAATGAGCTTCTTCAAGTGTGTGAGGCATCTAGCATCTTCTCATAGATGCTGTTTACTTTCCAGTCCATGCCAGACTGTCAGTCCGCGCCTCAGCTCTTCTTCCTCCGCGGTCTTATCCACTCCAAAGCTTATCCTCCTCTCCACTAAGTTACCTTGGTAACTTAGTTTTACCTTGGTGAGTTTGGTTGATGTCCTATGTACGGATGGTACGGCCTGTACGGCCTTGTACGGATCACTCAACCCAAACTCACCTCTTCTTCCATACTTCATCTCTTCCTCTAATACCTCAACTCCCTTAGCTCCTCTTCTCATATACTTAACTCTGATCAACATTTATAGCATCCCATAGTTCTAAGGAGAAGACCATATCCATCACCTTTCATCCATCCACGCCCCTTCAAGTGATCCAGGGAGAGACAGCCATTCCAGGGCTGCACCATATAGTCTTTAGATCCTAGGGCTTTTATTAAGGTAAAGTAGAACAAGCATGTGTAGTCAAAGGAGGAGAGGAGCGCCTGATTCAAACTAAGCCAATAAGGAGCTTCACATGTGTGACCGGATGGATAAGGTTTGCTTTCCCTTTACAGCTTTGATCCAGCCTGTCAAGCCGCGTCCCTTATCCCATCTTCAACGGTCTGCTCAGTAACTCCCAAAGGTTAACTCCTTCTAAGTTACCTTTCACCACAAGGTAGAGTAACTTCTCATTTGGCCGCGCCCTACTTGTACGGACAGTACGGCCAGTGTACGGCCTGTACGGTCTTGCCTCGGCCTAACTCCTCTTCATGCCTTCTTCTCCTCATTCCTTCTTCCTAATGTTCCCAAGCCTTCATAGATTAACTCCTCATCTCAACAGTTGGGATGAAGAAGTTATCCCACTTTCTAATCAGGTGATTCCAGTTTCCCAGTTTGGGAATAGGACAGCTTCTTCGTTGTTCCAATCGAGCCAGGATGAATCACTTTGTAAGAAGCTTGATTTGGATACATAAAGTGTTGGAGAATCACCAGGAAGTTGAATAAATCTCATAAGAGTTGGGATGAAGAAGGTATCCCACTTTCTAATCAGGTGATTCCAGTTTCCCAGTTTGGGAATAGGACAACTTCTCCGTCGTTCCAATCGAACCAGGATGAATCACTTTGTAAGAAGCTTGATTTGGATACATAAAGTGTTGGAGAATCACCAGGAAGTTGAATAAATCTCATAGGAGTTGGGATGAAGAAGTTATCCCACTTTCAAATCAGGTGATTCCAGTTTCCCAGTTTGGGAATAGGACAGCTTCTTCGTCGTTCCAATCAAACGAGGATGAATCACTTTGTAAGAAGCTTGATTTGGATACATAAAGTGTTGGAGAATCACCAGGAAGTTGAATTAATCTCATAGGAGTTGGGATGAAGAAGTTATCCCGATTTCTAATCAGGTGATTCCAGTTTCCCAGTTTGGGAATAGGACAGCTTCTTCGTCGTTCCAATTAAACCAGGATGAATCACTTTGTCAGAAGCTTGATTTGGATACATAAAATGGTGGAGAAACACCAGGAAGTTGAATAAATCTCATAGGAGTTGGGATGAAGAAGTTATCCCACTTTCTAATCAGGTGATTCCAGTTTCCCAGTTTGGGAATAGGACAGCTTCTTCTTCGTTCCAATCAAGCCAGGATGAATCACTTTGTAAGAAGCTTGATTTGGATACATAAAGTGTTGGAGAATCACCAGGAAGTTGAATAAATCTCATAGGAGTTGGGATGAAGAAGTTATCCCGCTTTCTAATCAGGTGATTCCAGTTTCCCAGTTTGGGAATAGGACAGCTTCTTCGTCGTTCCAATTAAACCAGGATGAATCACTTTGTCAGAAGCTTGATTTGGATACATAAAATGGTGGAGAAACATCAGGAAGTTGAATAAAACTCATAGGAGTTGGGATGAAGAAGTTATCCCACTTTCTAATCAGGTGATTCCAGTTTCCCAGTTTGGGAATAGGACAGCTTCTTCGTCGTTCCAATTAAACCATGATGAATCACTTTGTCAGAAGCTTGATTTGGATACATAAAATGGTGGAGAAACACCAGGAAGTTGAATAAATCTCATAGGAGTTGGGATGAAGAAGTTATCCCACTTTCTAATCAGGTGATTCCAGTTTCCCAGATTGGGAATAGGACAGCTTCTTCTTCGTTCCAATCAAACCAGGATGAATCACTTTGTAAGAAGCTTGATTTGGATACATAAAGTGTTGGAGAATCACCAGGAAGTTGAATAAATCTCATAGGAGTTGGGATGAAGAAGTTATCCCACTTTCTAATCAGGTGATTCCAGTTTCCCAGTTTGGGAATAGGACAGCTTCTTCGTCGTTCCAATTAAACCAGGATGAATCACTTTGTCGGAAGCTTGATTTGGATACATAAAATGGTGGAGAAACATCAGGAAGTTGAATAAATCTCATAGGAGTTGGGATGAATATGACTTTTAGGAATGTAAAGGATTATCTGAGTTTAGAAAGGATTAAAGAAGTAGAATAAGAGATTAAGAGACAACTTAGAGACTAATGGAGAATCATAGTGAAATGAGTAGAGAGAAGGATTGTTTAGAACTGTCTAATCTTTATTAAGGGATGAGATTACATATATATAGGTCCATACACTTAGGGTTTTCGAAATCATAAAGCTAAGTAAGCATGTAGAGTCAAAGAGGAGCCTAAGCTTTAATTTGAACCGGCCAATGAGTGTCTTCACACGTTTGGAGCATCTTCCTGATCCAAGACTAGATGCTCTTCCTTTCCAGCTCTTGCCAGCCTGTCCTAGCTGTCAAGCCGCGTCTCCCTTATCCTCTCAACGTTCGGATAAGGTCTTGGCCGAGTGTAACTTAAGCTCAGTACATGGGAGTTACTTGGATAGTTACTTTGACCCCTTTTACCTTGTACGGATGATCACTTGTACGGCCTTGTACGGATGATCAACCCATTCCTCCTCTTCACCTCTTTGCTCTCTTTATGTTCTCAACTCCTTTGTGTCTTTACCTCAAATGTCTCAACTCATCTCAACACTCCCCCTCAAGCTTAGCTTTGTGAAAGCCTAAGCTTGGATAGCTATGAGATCTTCCTCATTAAAAACCTTACCAAGGAAAACCCATTGGGATAAAACCTTGATAAGGGAAAAAGAGTAAAGACCTCACAGCCAAGGGGATCAGCTCCTTCTCTTCCCAAGATCAATGAGGCCCAACCGTATGTGAATGGACTCCATTGTCTTCTGTCTTGCAGCCTTGGTGAACACATCCGCTAACTGATCTTCACTTCTTGTGTAGCATGGCAAGATGACTCCTAGGATGATCATCTGCCTCACCTTGTGGCAATCAACTTCAATGTGCTTGGTTCTCTCATGGAACACCGAGTTGGAGGCAATGTGGATAGCTGCTTGGTTATCACAATGCATGGTCATTGGCGTGGCTTGATCAATCTCCAAATGCTTCAAGATGCCTTTGATCCACACCAACTCGTTGGTGAGCTTCAGCATAGCTCTATACTCAGCTTCTGCACTTGAGCAAGACACCACCTTCTGCTTCTTACTCTTCCAAGTCACCAAGTTGCCTCCAATGAATGTGCAATAGCCTGTGGTTGATCTCCTGTCTGCTCTATCACCAGCCCAATCCGCATCACAGTATCCCACCACTTCAGTGCTTCCATTGCAGCCCATCCATACTCCTTGATCAGGTGAGCCGTTGAGATACATCAAGATCCTCTCCACCATGCGCCAGTGATGCTCCTTAGGCACTTGCATGTGTTGACTCACCTGATTCACAGCAAAGCAAATGTCAGGTCTAGTTATGGTAAGATAAATCAATTTGCCAACTAGTTTTCTATAGAGTTTAGGATCCTGATAAGGTTTGCTGTCTTCAATCTCCCCCTCTCGTGGGACTTTGTAGCCATCCTCCATAGGCATCCTTGCTGTCTTGCCTCCATAAGCACCTGCACCTTTCAAAAGATCAAGTGTATATTTCCTTTGGGACATGAACAAACCTTCCTTGGATCTACATATCTCAATTCCAAGAAAGTATTTCATTTCTCCCAAGTCTTTAATCTCAAACATGGATTTAAGGAACTCCTTGGTTGCTATGATACCTTCCTTATCACTTCCTGTGATAATGATATCATCAACATACACAAGGAGTGCAATCATACCTGAGGGAGTGGTGAGTGTGAAGAGAGTGTGATCTAGTTCAGACTTCTTGAAGCCTCGGCCATTGAGAGTAGTGCTCAGCTTGTTGTACCAAGCTCTTGGTGATTGCTTCAGCCCATAGATAGCTTTCTTCAATCTCAACACATTCCCTCTCTTCACTAAGTGTTCAAGGCCTGGAGGTGGATGCATATACACTTCATCCTCAAGTTCACCTTGTAGAAATGCATTCTTCACATCCATTTGCCATAACCCCCATCCAAGATTCACAGCCAAGCTTAATACAATCCGGATTGTATGTAGTTTAGCTACTGGTGCAAAGGTTTCTATGTAATCTTCTCCATAAGTTTGAGTGAAACCTCTTGCAACCAGCCTTGACTTCTTCCTCTCAATCTTTCCATCAGCCTTATACTTGATTGTGAATATCCATCTACTAGTCACAGCCTTCTTCCCTTTTGGTAACTCACTCTCATACCATGTATCATTCTTGATCATAGCTCCTGCCTCAGCTCCAACTGACTCCTTCCATTCTTTATCCATGATTGCTTCTTCATAGCTTCTTGGGATGTAATTCTCATCCAAGTTAACCATGAAGGCACAATGTTCTTCAGGGTATTGAGCAAATGAACACACGACTTGAGAAGGATGCTCCACAGCTTGGGCATTGTAGTACACTCGCGTGTTTACCCAAGAGGAAGGATCCTTTCTCAGCCTTGTGCTTCTCCTCAATACTGGTTGTTCTTGCTCTTGAACCGGCTCATCTTGTGTAGTCGGTTCTTGTGCTTCACTCTGATGTTCTTCCTCTCCTTGGTCTTGCTCACCTTGATGATGAGAACCTGAGTTGAACTCTCCTCCTTCCTCACTCAAGCCGACTCCTTCTTGGCCATTTTCTTGAGTTTCAGGTTCACTTCCCCCCTCATGATCAAGGTGAGGTGTTTGAGCAGCTCCACTTGGTGCAGTTGAGCTCTCTTCTTGTCTTCCACTTCTTGTGGATTGATCCTGGTTCATCTTGATACCGAGACCTTCCAAAATGATTCTTAAGACTCCAGCCTTATCTGATGTGAGATCCTTCAAATCTTCTTGATTCTTCTCCTCATAGTATCCTCTTTCTTCAATGAACTTCACATCTCTAGATACAAGCACCCTTCTAGCTTCTGGATCATAACACTTATATCCTTTTTGAGTTGTTGAGTAGCCAATGAACATTGCCTTTCTGCTTCTTGCTTCTAGCTTGTTCCTCAACTCTCCTGGTACTAGAACATAGCATAAGCATCCAAACACTCTCATGTATTCCAAGGATGGCTTGCGCTTGTTCAGAACTTCAAATGGTGCTTGATCCTTCAACACCTTTGTAGGCATCCTGTTGATTAGATAGCACGCAGTGGATACAGCATCACTCCAGAATCTCTTAGGTACATTAGCTTGGAACATCAGTGACCGAGCCACTTCCATCAAGTGCCTGTTCTTCCTCTCAGCTACACCATTCTGTTGTGGTGTGTAGGGACAGCTTGTTTGATGAAGGATTCCATGGTGATCTAGATGACTCTTGAACGCATAGCTTGTGTACTCTCCTCCATTATCTGATCTCAAAATTTTAATCCTAGCATGATAATGGTTAGTCACATAAGCTTGAAAGTTCTTGAATGCATCTATCACCCTATCTTTTGATGGAATGAGTGTTAACCAGGTGTATTTAGATTTTTCATCAATGAATGTGACAAAATACTTATGATTATCTCTAGAAAAACTAGGTGCAGTCCACACATCAGTATGAATCAAATCAAAGCAATTTTCATAAACAGTAGATGTTCTTGGAAACACATTCTTACAATGCTTGCCTAAAATGCAAGCCTCACACTTATTATTTTCAAAAACCACACCTGGTAACATCAAGTTTAAAGCCCTCTCATGGGGATGACCTAATCTAGCATGCCACAATGCATTTTTATTCAAACTAGAAGCAGAAGTAAATGAGCAGTTATAATTGGAAACAGGATCAAGCTTCTCAAGCATGTATAAGTCTCCCTTTGTAACTCCTTTTCCAATCAATTGGCTGCTCTCAATATCCTGAAACTTCACATCATTAGGACTGAATATAACATTGCAATTCAAATCAGTAGTGCATTTCTTAACTGAAAGAAGGTTTGATGTGAATTCCGGAATATAAAATGCTCTAGTGTTCTTATCAAATAGCTTTAAGTTTCCTATTCCCTTAATAGGTATCTTATCCCCATTTGCAATCATCACACATCCATTAGTAGGTTCTATATCTTTAATCAGGTTGGTGTCACTAATCATATGATGAGATGCACCTGAATCTATAATCAATGGTTTGGATGTATTGCTAGCACTATGGCAGATGCTAATTTGTGATCTATATGCATTCATCCTAGCATTTCTATCAATGCAATGCTCAATTCCAGTCTTACTATCAATCCTAGCAATCTCAGCCACATTAGGAGTCATTTCTATAGTTCTAGCAATCATAGAAGCACCAAATGAATACCCATGAATGTTACCATTATCCTTGAGCATTTTGATGAGTGCATCCATCTCGGATCTCCTGATGAAGTCTTGATCATTGCCTCGGGGGTTGATAGCTCCAGTGTAGGTCACCAAAGCCTTTCCATCTCCTTCACGGTTCTCCACTTCAGCTCCACGGTTGGATGGCCCTGCTCCGCTTGATCCTTCAGTCATGTGAGCTTTTGCCTCTCTCTCCTTCATGAACTTAGCCGGCTTCAAGTGGGGATGGAGTATCCAGCACTGACTCTTCTTGTGTCCATGCTTCTTGCAGTGATCACAATTCCCATTGAACTTCCTATCCTCATACTTGTTGTAACCAGCTTTGTTGGCTTGTGGAGGCTCTTCCCGGTCAGGTTGCACAGCATTTGCAAGAGATAAGTCTCCCTTGCCTCCAAACAAACCCATTGAGCCCTGCTCCTTCTGTATCTTAGCACACACCTCTTCAAGGTCAGGCAGCTTCTCAGACCATAGCATGTGCTGGATAAGACCACTGTAGCTTGCATTCAACGTGAGCAGCAACCCAAAGACCTTGTCCTGCTCGCGTCTCTCATTTAGAAGCTCTGGATCAACCGTGCTTGGCCTCAGCATCTCCAACTCAGACCAAAGAGACCTGAACCTCCCCAAGTGCTTAGTGAACTCCGTGTCATCTTGAGTTAACCCATTGATTGCCTTCTTGACTTCAAACACTCGGTTCAGGTTAGAAGTGTTTCCATACACTTTCTGTAGAGTATCCCACAGCTCCTTGGCTGTCTCACAGTAGCTATAAGCATCTAGTATAGCCGGCTCCAAAGAGGCATGAAGGACTGACATCACCATCATGTCTTCTTGTTGCCACTTCTCTACAACACTCTCCTCGGGACCCTCCGTTTCACCCCCCTGAGTAATCACCTTTGGAGCCTCACCAGATGTGATATGCTTCCACAAACCCTTGCTTCCCACAGCAGTCTTCACCATCCTAGACCAGACTAGGTAGTTTGTTCCTTTGAATGTCACCGCGACCTTCATCTTCATGCCACTCTCCATCTTGAACAGCTTGATGTCTATAGCTTGAACAACCGGTTAGATCTTGTACTGAGAACCCACGCTGCTCTCTAGAACACAGATTCACTCTTGAGTCTTCAAATGAACCTCCCACGGACCACCAAGACACACACAAAACACCTTGAGCTTTTGAACTCTCAAGAAACTCTCAAACACACTCACTTGTTCTCTTAAAGTTTCAAACTTGAATCCTTAAGAGAATCACTCACGAACTCAGATTGTAATCAACCTGGCTCTGATACCATATGACTTTTAGGAATGTAAAGGATTATCTGAGTTTAGAAAGGATTAAAGAAGGAGAATAAGAGATTAAGAGACAACTTAGAGACTAATGGAGAATCATAGTGAAATGAGTAAAGAGAAAGATTGTTTAGAACTGTCTAATCTTTATTAAGGGATGAGATTACATATATATAGGTCCATACACTTAGGGTTTTCGAAATCATAAAGCTAAGTAAGCATGTAGAGTCAAAGAGGAGCCTAAGCTTTAATTTGAACCGGCCAATGAGTGTCTTCACACGTTTGGAGCATCTTCCTGATCCAAGACTAGATGCTCTTCCTTTCCAGCTCTTGCCAGCCTGTCCTAGCTGTCAAGCCGCGTCTCCCTTATCCTCTCAACGTTCGGATAAGGTCTTGGCCGAGTGTAACTTAAGCTCAGTACATGGGAGTTACTTGGATAGTTACTTTGACCCCTTTTACCTTGTACGGATGATCACTTGTACGGCCTTGTACGGATGATCAACCCATTCCTCCTCTTCACCTCTTTGCTCTCTTTATGTTCTCAACTCCTTTGTGTCTTTACCTCAAATGTCTCAACTCATCTCAACAATGAAGAAGTTATCCCGCTTTCTAATCAGGTGATTCCAGTTTCCCAGTTTGGGAATAGGACAGCTTCTTCGTCGTTCCCATCAAACCAGGATGAATCACTTTGTAAGAAGCTTGATTTGGATACATAAAGTGTTGGAGAATCACCAGGAAGTTGAATAAATCTCATAGGAGTTGAGATGAAGAAGTTATCCCGCTTTCTAATCAGGTGATTCCAGTTTCCCAGTTTGGGAATAGGACAGCTTCTTCGTCGTTCCCATCAAACCAGGATGAATCACTTTGTAAGAAGCTTGATTTGGATACATAAAATGGTGGAGAATCACCAGGAAGTTGAATAAATCTCATAGGAGTTGGGGTGAAGAAGTTATCCCACTTTCTAATCAGGTGATTCCAGTTTCCCAGTTTGGGAATATGACAGCTTCTTCGTCGTTCCAATCAAACCAGGATGAATCACTTTGTAAGAAGCTTGATTTGGATACATAAAGTGTTGGAGAATCACCAGGAAGTTGAATAAATCTCATAGGAGTTGGGATGAAGAAGTTATCCCGCTTTCTAATCAGGTGATTCCAGTTTCCCAGTTTAGGAATAGGACAGCTTCTTTGTCGTTCCAATTAAACCAGGATGAATCACTTTGTCAGAAGCTTGATTTGGATACATAAAATGGTGGAGAAACATCAGGGAGTTGAATAAATCTCATAGGAGTTGGGATGAAGAAGTTATCTCACTTTCTAATCAGGTGATTCCAGTTTCCCAGTTTGGGAATAGGACAGCTTCTTCGTTGTTCCAATCAAGCCAGGATGAATCACTTTGTAAGAAGCTTGATTTGGATACATAAAGTGTTGGAGAATCACCAGGAAGTTGAATAAATCTCATAAGAGTTGGGATGAAGAAGTTATCCCACTTTCTAATCAGGTGATTCCAGTTTCCCAGTTTGGGAATAGGACAACTTCTCCGTCGTTCCAATCGAACCAGGATGAATCACTTTGTAAGAAGCTTGATTTGGATACATAAAGTGTTGGAGAATCACCAGGAAGTATGATTTTTAAAGAGATCTCTACTCTGGTAGTATGTGTGTGTGTATAAGCTTCAATGAAGAATGATTAGAGCTTGTTCTAGGTGATTTAGGAAGAGAGATTTGTGAGAGTGTATAAGAGACTTAAGAACAGAGAGATTAAGAGACTTAAGAGACTAGAGAGACTGAGAGAATAAGAGACTGAAGATTAGTGTTTCAGATTAGAGAAGGAGAGGGGAAACCCCCTAACTCACTTAGTCTATTACAAACGCCAATCCTTGGCTTATATATGTCTCTACACTTTGCAATATCATAAACCTATATCCTAGGGCTGATATTAACTTGAATGATGGACGGCCTGGATGAGATAAGGCTGGTCTTTGGTCTTGGCAGCTTGTCTTGTAATTGGTTGATTCAAACTGAGGCAAAAGGAGACTGAAGGCGCCAATGTATCTTGCTCCTTATGTGACCAGATACATGCTTCTCCTTTTGCCTTTACCTTTTGCTTTTGCTTTCACTTTACAGCTTGCTCCTTATCTATACAAGATGCTCAGCATATTCCTTCCCTCCATAAGCCTTCAACGGTCTTGTTAATTCAAACCTGCCGCGCCCACACATTGCACAACTTGATCAAGACTGATCCGAGTGATGGCTGTACCGGATGGGATGTACGGACGCTGTACGGCCTTGAGGTCCGTACACTCGTCCTATGCCTTCATCCAACTTCCTTCTATGGTTAACCCTTACACCTTCTTGGATCACCCTAGGCCGTACCATGTCCGTACCGAACGCCCTATCTTTGCACCATACTTCCATCTTCTCTTTAACTCCTCCAAAGCCTCCACATGATCAGTCTAAGTCTTTCCTAGACTTAACTTCACAAGATAACTCCTTCAGAACACTTCTGAAGCTTGATTGAACTCTTCTAGACATCTTCTAGAGCTTGCCCTATTCTTGTACAAGCTCCATCTTCTCTTCAGTTCAACACTCCCCCTCAAGCTTGACTTTAGGAGATCCTAAGCCAAGCTTGGAACTCTGAAGAGTCTCCCTCATTAAAAACCTTACAAGGAAAACCCATTGGGACAAACCTTGCAAGGGAAAAAGAGTAGAGCTCTCCAAAGCCTAGGGATTGGCCAGTGAACTCTTGTGCCTTAGAACCAGTGAGGTTGGACACAAGAAGTTCTGGATCACGGCCTAAACTGGTGCAGCAACTCCACAAGACTTTGCGCACTCAACAACTCAGCTTCACCTCTTCATGGAACTGGTTTGAGGTCTCCCCCTCTCAACTGACTTCACAGCCTTCTTAGAGAAGCTAGGACACGACCAGATCATCTTCTCAACACTAGTGAGGCTGATCAACACTTCACACACGGCTTGCCCTCTTCATAGAACTGGTTTGGATATCCCCCTCTCAACCGACTTCACAGCCTTCTTAGGGAAGCTAGGAAATGATCAGGTCCTTCTTTGGTGAGGCTCAAGCACTGGTACCTGATACATTATCCCACAGGTGCATCAGTACCTATTCAAAACAAGAAAATGAATATCCTGCATCACACTTGATGCACACAATCTCACAATTCAATCATAATCATCTTAAGTATCTTTTCAAGCACAAGCAATGAATAAGATGAATGAAAAAGATTGAAAAGAGTTTTAAAAATCTAAGGGAACTTCCCTTGTGTTTTTGTGAGTTTCCAAACTCTCTCAATGCACCATCTTCATGGCATCATCAACTTCTTGGAAAGGCAGAGTGGATTCATCAGCTTCTCCTCAATCACCTCTCATTGAAGCTGCTTTGATGGAGAGCCTTCTTCCTCACTTGCCAAGGCTGCTCTGAACAGCCTCTTGCCTAGACACGCCACTGACTTGGTCCGGTTGATGATCCTTGTAGAAGCTTTTGCAAAAGACTTGTTACTGACCATGGATCATATGCATTAAGACTCCCCCTCAAGCTTAGAACCGAAACCAGAAGAAGCTAAGCTTGTGATGATCCTATGCATCTCCATGGTCTAATAACTATCATCTTTCATGATAGCTTTCTTCTTGTGAGTTTACTCTCTTCCTTAACCAGGAACTAGGGTGTTTGAATCACCATAGAGAGTCTCACAAGACACACCTCTCATTGCATAATGACCCATGCTACACTTCCTGTAGACTAAGGACTAGATATGTCCAATGGTATTATGCAATGGCTATCTCTCATTGCATACTCAATCACACTACACTTCCTGTAGATTATGGACTAACATGTCCTAGTGATGATATGCAATGGCACAAGACCTTTGTCTCTACATTCTTGGTTGATGGCGAGTTACATGTATCACTTCCCTTGTGTACAAACAAGAGATCCGAGCTGATCTCTTGAACCTCCATGGGCACGGTTCACTTGAACTTGGCATGAACTTGATACTTGGATTCAGTATCCAACACCTTTCCTTGGTGTGCCCATCCCTCTTGCAATGCTCACTCTCCAATGCTTCACTCTTCGGCTGGATCACTCCATGATCAGCTTGCAATGGTCTTGGTTTACATTGCATCACCCTCCTGGTGATGCTCTTTCTTTGCATGTCGACTGTCCTCTCTACACTCATCTGATGCGTAGGCTATGGTGACTAAACCACCATGGACAGAACCATAAGTCATCTCTCCATTGTCACAACATCCTCTCTACCCTCTTTGGAGCAGGCTGTGGACTTCCCACAGAATGTTGGCAACAGGCTTCATTTTACCATTCTATTGTATGATAAGGATGAACTTCAAGACCAGGAGCACATCACCCTAACAGCTGCGCTTAAATCACTGATCCATCCTTTTGCTTTAAGCTTCAAGTACTCTCAGATCACCGGCCTTCCTCATGGCATAGGTGGTGACCTTCTTCTTCTTGTGTGCCTTGAACCAGGAGCTCAACAACCTCGTGGCCTGCGCTTCTTAAACCGGCTTCTACACACAAGAACCTTCCCATTGCTCCACACAATGGTTGGTCTTCCGCTTGTATGTCTTGAACCAGGAGCTCAACAACCTCGTGGCCTGCGCTTCTTAAACCAGCTTCTACACACAAGTATCTTCCCATTGCTCCACACAATGGTTCAAGTCTTCCTCTTTTCTTGGATAGGTGGTGAGCAGAGAACACTTCTTGTGAACCTGAAACACCACTCAAACTCCAGCAAGGATAAGACACAAGAGTATTGGGATCAATCCTTGATTAATCATCAGGTTTGATTCCCAATCTCACAAGCAATGCAACAGATAGACACAAGGCATTATCAAGTTCTATTCTTTGCAAGCTAGCTCTCTAAGAACAAGCAAGATCCTAACAGATTCAAGACAAGTTACTTAGGCACTTTTAAAAGCTTCTTTACTCAGCACTTTAGACATGAATCTAATGCTTCAATGTAAGATAGCCACAAGACAATATGCAACAGCTTTAAATTCAGTTTCAATCCATGTATGCAAGCAGATTCAGTTAATCACTCTAAGCATCACTATGAAACGAAGCTAAGCATATTAATCACATTCAGTCACCAAACAAAGCTCTTAAAGTATCCTGGGACAGATTCTAAACATTTTAATTTATCAATCTTTAACAGTCCTCAGGTTTTCAATCACATCACACATTACAACCAGTCAACAACACAAGCTCATTATCAAGAGGGTTTAAAATCGCTTACACAAGGAACCAGGTTGGTTCCTTAAACCTCCAAGGGGACTGGCCATGGCTTTTGTTGAATCTGAGAGTCTGGATAGTCACCCACCTTCTACTCCTTCAGTTCATGACCACCTTCTTGTTTCTCCAGCTCAAAGACTCCTCCTTTCTCCAAGTCTTCTAGGCGCCATCACCTTGACAGCTTTCATGATGAACCGGGTGAAGAAAGCTCTTGGAGGAGGCGCCTTGGATGAGGTTCGTGAGTCCTCTCCATACACTTCTTCTTCCAATGAGTCTCTCCATCAGTATAGACAGGAGAAAGGATGAGAGACACGCCCTTCAGTCTTCTTCTCATGGAGAAACTGAACTCGGATGGGAATGTCTTCAAGGATTGGATTTGAGCTGAGGGTAGAGCTTGTGTTGTGCGGAAGCTACAGCTCAGGTTCTGATGAACCTGGCTCTGATACCATATGATTTTTAAAGAGATCTCTACTCTGGTAGTATGTGTGTGTGTATAAGCTTCAATGAAGAATGATTAGAGCTTGTTCTAGGTGATTTAGGAAGAGAGATTTGTGAGAGTGTATAAGAGACTTAAGAACAGAGAGATTAAGAGACTTAAGAGACTAGAGAGACTGAGAGAATAAGAGACTGAAGATTAGTGTTTCAGATTAGAGAAGGAGAGGGGAAACCCCTAACTCACTTAGTCTATTACAAACGCCAATCCTTGGCTTATATATGTCTCTACACTTTGCAATATCATAACCTATATCCTAGGGCTGATATTAACTTGAATGATGGACGGCCTGGATGAGATAAGGCTGGTCTTTGGTCTTGGCAGCTTGTCTTGTAATTGGTTGATTCAAACTGAGGCAAAAGGAGACTGAAGGCGCCAATGTATCTTGCTCCTTATGTGACCAGATACATGCTTCTCCTTTTGCCTTTACCTTTTGCTTTTGCTTTCACTTTACAGCTTGCTCCTTATCTATACAAGATGCTCAGCATATTCCTTCCCTCCATAAGCCTTCAACGTCTTGTTAATTCAAACCTGCCGCGCCCACACATTGCACAACTTGATCAAGACTGATCCGAGTGATGGCTGTACCGGATGGGATGTACGGACGCTGTACGGCCTTGAGGTCCGTACACTCGTCCTATGCCTTCATCCACTTCCTTCTATGGTTAACCCTTACACCTTTTGGATCACCCTAGGCCGTACCATGTCCGTACCGAACGCCCTATCTTTGCACCATACTTCCATCTTCTCTTTAACTCCTCCAAAGCCTCCACATGATCAGTCTAAGTCTTTCCTAGACTTAACTTCACAAGATAACTCCTTCAGAACACTTCTGAAGCTTGATTGAACTCTTCTAGACATCTTCTAGAGCTTGCCCTATTCTTGTACAAGCTCCATCTTCTCTTCAGTTCAACAGGAAGTTGAATAAATCTCATAGGAGTTGGGATGAAGAAGTTATCCCACTTTCAAATCAGGTGATTCCAGTTTCCCAGTTTGGGAATAGGACAGCTTCTTCGTCGTTCCAATCAAACGAGGATGAATCACTTTGTAAGAAGCTTGATTTGGATACATAAAGTGTTGGAGAATCACCAGGAAGTTGAATAATCTCATAGGAGTTGGGATGAAGAAGTTATCCCATTTCTAATCAGGTGATTCCAGTTTCCCAGTTTGGGAATAGGACAGCTTCTTCGTCGTTCCAATCAAACCAGGATGAATCACTTTGTAAGAAGCTTGATTTGGATACATAAAGTGGTGGAGAATCACCAGGAAGTTGAATAAATCTCATAGGAGTTGGGATGAAGAAGTTATCCCACTTTCTAATCAGGTGATTCCAGTTTCCCAGTTTGGGAATAGGACAGCTTCTTCGTCGTTCCAATCAAACCAGGATGAATCACTTTGTAAGAAGCTTGATTTGGATACATAAAGTGTTGGAGAATCACCAGGAAATTGAATAAATCTCATAGGAGTTGGGATGAAGAAGTTATCCCACTTTCTAATCAGGTGATTCCAGTTTCCCAGTTTGGGAATAGGACAGCTTCTTCGTCGTTCCAATCAAACCAGGATGAATCACTTTGTAAGAAGCTTGATTTGGATACATAAAGTGGTGGAGAATCACCAGGAAGTTGAATAAATCTCATAGGAGTTGGGATGAAGAAGTTATCCCACTTTCTAATCAGGTGATTCCAGTTTCCCAGTTTGGGAATAGGACAGCTTCTTCGTCGTTCCAATCAAACCAGGATGAATCACTTTGTAAGAAGCTTGATTTGGATACATAAAGTGTTGGAGAATCACCAGGAAGTTGAATAAATCTCATAGGAGTTGGGATGAAGAAGTTATCCCACTTTCTAATCAGGTGATTCCAGTTTCCCAGTTTGGGAATAGGACAGCTTCTTCGTCGTTCCAATCAAACCAGGATGAATCACTTTGTAAGAAGCTTGATTTGGATACATAAAGTGTTGGAGAATCACCAGGAAGTTGAATAAATCTCATAGGAGTTGGGATGAAGAAGTTATCCCACTTTCTAATCAGGTGATTCCAGTTTCCCAGTTTGGGAATAGGACAGCTTCTTCGTCGTTCCAATCAAACCAGGATGAATCACTTTGTAAGAAGCTTGATTTGGATACATAAAGTGGTGGAGAATCACCAGGAAGTTGAATAAATCTCATAGGAGTTGGGATGAAGAAGTTATCCCACTTTCTAATCAGGTGATTCCAGTTTCCCAGTTTGGGAATAGGACAGCTTCTTCGTCGTTCCAATCAAACCAGGATGAATCACTTTGTAAGAAGCTTGATTTGGATACATAAAGTGTTGGAGAATCACCAGGAAGTTGAATAAATCTCATAGGAGTTGGGATGAAGAAGTTATCCCACTTTCTAATCAGGTGATTCCAGTTTCCCAGTTTGGGAATAGGACAGCTTCTTCGTCGTTCCAATCAAACCAGGATGAATCACTTTGTAAGAAGCTTGATTTGGATACATAAAGTGGTGGAGAATCACCAGGAAGTTGAATAAATCTCATAGGAGTTGGGATGAAGAAGTTATCCCACTTTCTAATCAGGTGATTCCAGTTTCCCAGTTTGGGAATAGGACAGCTTCTTCGTCGTTCCAATCAAACCAGGATGAATCACTTTGTAAGAAGCTTGATTTGGATACATAAAGTGTTGGAGAATCACCAGGAAGTTGAATAAATCTCATAGGAGTTGGGATGAAGAAGTTATCCCACTTTCTAATCAGGTGATTCCAGTTTCCCAGTTTGGGAATAGGACAGCTTCTTCGTCGTTCCAATCAAACCAGGATGAATCACTTTGTAAGAAGCTTGATTTGGATACATAAAGTGGTGGAGAATCACCAGGAAGTTGAATAAATCTCATAGGAGTTGGGATGAAGAAGTTATCCCACTTTCTAATCAGGTGATTCCAGTTTCCCAGTTTGGGAATAGGACAGCTTCTTCGTCGTTCCAATCAAACCAGGATGAATCACTTTGTAAGAAGCTTGATTTGGATACATAAAGTGGTGGAGAATCACCAGGAAGTTGAATAAATCTCATAGGAGTTGGGATGAAGAAGTTATCCCACTTTCTAATCAGGTGATTCCAGTTTCCCAGTTTGGGAATAGGACAGCTTCTTCGTCGTTCCAATCAAACCAGGATGAATCACTTTGTAAGAAGCTTGATTTGGATACATAAAGTGTTGGAGAATCACCAGGAAGTTGAATAAATCTCATAGGAGTTGGGATGAAGAAGTTATCCCACTTTCTAATCAGGTGATTCCAGTTTCCCAGTTTGGGAATAGGACAGCTTCTTCGTCGTTCCAATCAAACCAGGATGAATCACTTTGTAAGAAGCTTGATTTGGATACATAAAGTGGTGGAGAATCACCAGGAAGTTGAATAAATCTCATAGGAGTTGGGATGAAGAAGTTATCCCACTTTCTAATCAGGTGATTCCAGTTTCCCAGTTTGGGAATAGGACAGCTTCTTCGTCGTTCCAATCAAACCAGGATGAATCACTTTGTAAGAAGCTTGATTTGGATACATAAAGTGTTGGAGAATCACCAGGAAGTTGAATAAATCTCATAGGAGTTGGGATGAAGAAGTTATCCCACTTTCTAATCAGGTGATTCCAGTTTCCCAGTTTGGGAATAGGACAGCTTCTTCGTCGTTCCAATCAAACCAGGATGAATCACTTTGTAAGAAGCTTGATTTGGATACATAAAGTGTTGGAGAATCACCAGGAAGTTGAATAAATCTCATAGGAGTTGGGATGAAGAAGTTATCCCACTTTCTAATCAGGTGATTCCAGTTTCCCAGTTTGGGAATAGGACAGCTTCTTCGTCGTTCCAATCAAACCAGGATGAATCACTTTGTAAGAAGCTTGATTTGGATACATAAAGTGTGGAGAATCACCAGGAAGTTGAATAAATCTCATAGGAGTTGGGATGAAGAAGTTATCCCACTTTCTAATCAGGTGATTCCAGTTTCCCAGTTTGGGAATAGGACAGCTTCTTCGTCGTTCCAATCAAACCAGGATGAATCACTTTGTAAGAAGCTTGATTTGGATACATAAAGTGTTGGAGAATCACCAGGAAGTTGAATAAATCTCATAGGAGTTGGGATGAAGAAGTTATCCCACTTTCTAATCAGGTGATTCCAGTTTCCCAGTTTGGGAATAGGACAGCTTCTTCGTCGTTCCAATCAAACCAGGATGAATCACTTTGTAAGAAGCTTGATTTGGATACATAAAGTGGTGGAGAATCACCAGGAAGTTGAATAAATCTCATAGGAGTTGGGATGAAGAAGTTATCCCACTTTCTAATCAGGTGATTCCAGTTTCCCAGTTTGGGAATAGGACAGCTTCTTCGTCGTTCCAATCAAACCAGGATGAATCACTTTGTAAGAAGCTTGATTTGGATACATAAAGTGTTGGAGAATCACCAGGAAGTTGAATAAATCTCATAGGAGTTGGGATGAAGAAGTTATCCCACTTTCTAATCAGGTGATTCCAGTTTCCCAGTTTGGGAATAGGACAGCTTCTTCGTCGTTCCAATCAAACCAGGATGAATCACTTTGTAAGAAGCTTGATTTGGATACATAAAGTGTTGGAGAATCACCAGGAAGTTGAATAAATCTCATAGGAGTTGGGATGAAGAAGTTATCCCACTTTCTAATCAGGTGATTCCAGTTTCCCAGTTTGGGAATAGGACAGCTTCTTCGTCGTTCCAATCAAACCAGGATGAATCACTTTGTAAGAAGCTTGATTTGGATACATAAAGTGGTGGAGAATCACCAGGAAGTTGAATAAATCTCATAGGAGTTGGGATGAAGAAGTTATCCCACTTTCTAATCAGGTGATTCCAGTTTCCCAGTTTGGGAATAGGACAGCTTCTTCGTCGTTCCAATCAAACCAGGATGAATCACTTTGTAAGAAGCTTGATTTGGATACATAAAGTGTTGGAGAATCACCAGGAAGTTGAATAAATCTCATAGGAGTTGGGATGAAGAAGTTATCCCACTTTCTAATCAGGTGATTCCAGTTTCCCAGTTTGGGAATAGGACAGCTTCTTCGTCGTTCCAATCAAACCAGGATGAATCACTTTGTAAGAAGCTTGATTTGGATACATAAAGTGTTGGAGAATCACCAGGAAGTTGAATAAATCTCATAGGAGTTGGGATGAAGAAGTTATCCCACTTTCAATCAGGTGATTCCAGTTTCCCAGTTTGGGAATAGGACAGCTTCTTCGTCGTTCCAATCAAACCAGGATGAATCACTTTGTAAGAAGCTTGATTTGGATACATAAAGTGTTGGAGAATCACCAGGAAGTTGAATAATCTCATAGGAGTTGGGATGAAGAAGTTATCCCACTTTCAAATCAGGTGATTCCAGTTTCCCAGTTTGGGAATAGGACAGCTTCTTCGTCGTTCCAATCAAACCAGGATGAATCACTTTGTAAGAAGCTTGATTTGGATACATAAAGTGTTGGAGAATCACCAGGAAGTTGAATAAATCTCATAGGAGTTGGGATGAAGAAGTTATCCCACTTTCTAATCAGGTGATTCCAGTTTCCCAGTTTGGGAATAGGACAGCTTCTTCGTCGTTCCAATCAAACCAGGATGAATCACTTTGTAAGAAGCTTGATTTGGATACATAAAGTGTTGGAGAATCACCAGGAAGTTGAATAAATCTCATAGGAGTTGGGATGAAGAAGTTATCCCACTTTCAATCAGGTGATTCCAGTTTCCCAGTTTGGGAATAGGACAGCTTCTTCGTCGTTCCAATCAAACCAGGATGAATCACTTTGTAAGAAGCTTGATTTGGATACATAAAGTGTTGGAGAATCACCAGGAAGTTGAATAAATCTCATAGGAGTTGGGATGAAGAGTTATCCCACTTTCAAATCAGGTGATTCCAGTTTCCCAGTTTGGGAATAGGACAGCTTCTTCGTCGTTCCAATCAAACCAGGATGAATCACTTTGTAAGAAGCTTGATTTGGATACATAAAGTGTTGGAGAATCACCAGGAAGTTGAATAAATCTCATAGGAGTTGGGATGAAGAAGTTATCCCACTTTCTAATCAGGTGATTCCAGTTTCCCAGTTTGGGAATAGGACAGCTTCTTCGTCGTTCCAATCAAACCAGGATGAATCACTTTGTAAGAAGCTTGATTTGGATACATAAAGTGTTGGAGAATCACCAGGAAGTTGAATAAATCTCATAGGAGTTGGGATGAAGAAGTTATCCCACTTTCAAATCAGGTGATTCCAGTTTCCCAGTTTGGGAATAGGACAGCTTCTTCGTCGTTCCAATCAAACCAGGATGAATCACTTTGTAAGAAGCTTGATTTGGATACATAAAGTGTTGGAGAATCACCAGGAAGTTGAATAAATCTCATAGGAGTTGGGATGAAGAAGTTATCCCACTTTCTAATCAGGTGATTCCAGTTTCCCAGTTTGGGAATAGGACAGCTTCTTCGTCGTTCCAATCAAACCAGGATGAATCACTTTGTAAGAAGCTTGATTTGGATACATAAAGTGTTGGAGAATCACCAGGAAGTTGAATAAATCTCATAGGAGTTGGGATGAAGAAGTTATCCCACTTTCTAATCAGGTGATTCCAGTTTCCCAGTTTGGGAATAGGACAGCTTCTTCGTCGTTCCAATCAAACCAGGATGAATCACTTTGTAAGAAGCTTGATTTGGATACATAAAGTGTTGGAGAATCACCAGGAAGTTGAATAAATCTCATAGGAGTTGGGATGAAGAAGTTATCCCACTTTCTAATCAGGTGATTCCAGTTTCCCAGTTTGGGAATAGGACAGCTTCTTCGTCGTTCCAATCAAACCAGGATGAATCACTTTGTAAGAAGCTTGATTTGGATACATAAAGTGTTGGAGAATCACCAGGAAGTTGAATAAATCTCATAGGAGTTGGGATGAAGAAGTTATCCCACTTTCTAATCAGGTGATTCCAGTTTCCCAGTTTGGGAATAGGACAGCTTCTTCGTCGTTCCAATCAAACCAGGATGAATCACTTTGTAAGAAGCTTGATTTGGATACATAAAGTGTTGGAGAATCACCAGGAAGTTGAATAAATCTCATAGGAGTTGGGATGAAGAAGTTATCCCACTTTCTAATCAGGTGATTCCAGTTTCCCAGTTTGGGAATAGGACAGCTTCTTCGTCGTTCCAATCAAACCAGGATGAATCACTTTGTAAGAAGCTTGATTTGGATACATAAAGTGTTGGAGAATCACCAGGAAGTTGAATAAATCTCATAGGAGTTGGGATGAAGAAGTTATCCCACTTTCAATCAGGTGATTCCAGTTTCCCAGTTTGGGAATAGGACAGCTTCTTCGTCGTTCCAATCAAACCAGGATGAATCACTTTGTAAGAAGCTTGATTTGGATACATAAAGTGTTGGAGAATCACCAGGAAGTTGAATAAATCTCATAGGAGTTGGGATGAAGAAGTTATCCCACTTTCAATCAGGTGATTCCAGTTTCCCAGTTTGGGAATAGGACAGCTTCTTCGTCGTTCCAATCAAACCAGGATGAATCACTTTGTAAGAAGCTTGATTTGGATACATAAAGTGTTGGAGAATCACCAGGAAGTTGAATAAATCTCATAGGAGTTGGGATGAAGAAGTTATCCCACTTTCTAATCAGGTGATTCCAGTTTCCCAGTTTGGGAATAGGACAGCTTCTTCGTCGTTCCAATCAAACCAGGATGAATCACTTTGTAAGAAGCTTGATTTGGATACATAAAGTGTTGGAGAATCACCAGGAAGTTGAATAAATCTCATAGGAGTTGGGATGAAGAAGTTATCCCACTTTCTAATCAGGTGATTCCAGTTTCCCAGTTTGGGAATAGGACAGCTTCTTCGTCGTTCCAATCAAACCAGGATGAATCACTTTGTAAGAAGCTTGATTTGGATACATAAAGTGTTGGAGAATCACCAGGAAGTTGAATAAATCTCATAGGAGTTGGGATGAAGAAGTTATCCCACTTTCTAATCAGGTGATTCCAGTTTCCCAGTTTGGGAATAGGACAGCTTCTTCGTCGTTCCAATCAAACCAGGATGAATCACTTTGTAAGAAGCTTGATTTGGATACATAAAGTGTTGGAGAATCACCAGGAAGTTGAATAAATCTCATAGGAGTTGGGATGAAGAAGTTATCCCACTTTCTAATCAGGTGATTCCAGTTTCCCAGTTTGGGAATAGGACAGCTTCTTCGTCGTTCCAATCAAACCAGGATGAATCACTTTGTAAGAAGCTTGATTTGGATACATAAAGTGTTGGAGAATCACCAGGAAGTTGAATAAATCTCATAGGAGTTGGGATGAAGAAGTTATCCCACTTTCTAATCAGGTGATTCCAGTTTCCCAGTTTGGGAATAGGACAGCTTCTTCGTCGTTCCAATCAAACCAGGATGAATCACTTTGTAAGAAGCTTGATTTGGATACATAAAGTGTTGGAGAATCACCAGGAAGTTGAATAAATCTCATAGGAGTTGGGATGAAGAAGTTATCCCACTTTCTAATCAGGTGATTCCAGTTTCCCAGTTTGGGAATAGGACAGCTTCTTCGTCGTTCCAATCAAACCAGGATGAATCACTTTGTAAGAAGCTTGATTTGGATACATAAAGTGTTGGAGAATCACCAGGAAGTTGAATAAATCTCATAGGAGTTGGGATGAAGAAGTTATCCCACTTTCTAATCAGGTGATTCCAGTTTCCCAGTTTGGGAATAGGACAGCTTCTTCGTCGTTCCAATCAAACCAGGATGAATCACTTTGTAAGAAGCTTGATTTGGATACATAAAGTGTTGGAGAATCACCAGGAAGTTGAATAAATCTCATAGGAGTTGGGATGAAGAAGTTATCCCACTTTCTAATCAGGTGATTCCAGTTTCCCAGTTTGGGAATAGGACAGCTTCTTCGTCGTTCCAATCAAACCAGGATGAATCACTTTGTAAGAAGCTTGATTTGGATACATAAAGTGGTGGAGAATCACCAGGAAGTTGAATAAATCTCATAGGAGTTGGGATGAAGAAGTTATCCCACTTTCTAATCAGGTGATTCCAGTTTCCCAGTTTGGGAATAGGACAGCTTCTTCGTCGTTCCAATCAAACCAGGATGAATCACTTTGTAAGAAGCTTGATTTGGATACATAAAGTGTTGGAGAATCACCAGGAAGTTGAATAAATCTCATAGGAGTTGGGATGAAGAAGTTATCCCACTTTCTAATCAGGTGATTCCAGTTTCCCAGTTTGGGAATAGGACAGCTTCTTCGTCGTTCCAATCAAACCAGGATGAATCACTTTGTAAGAAGCTTGATTTGGATACATAAAGTGGTGGAGAATCACCAGGAAGTTGAATAAATCTCATAGGAGTTGGGATGAAGAAGTTATCCCACTTTCTAATCAGGTGATTCCAGTTTCCCAGTTTGGGAATAGGACAGCTTCTTCGTCGTTCCAATCAAACCAGGATGAATCACTTTGTAAGAAGCTTGATTTGGATACATAAAGTGGTGGAGAATCACCAGGAAGTTGAATAAATCTCATAGGAGTTGGGATGAAGAAGTTATCCCACTTTCTAATCAGGTGATTCCAGTTTCCCAGTTTGGGAATAGGACAGCTTCTTCGTCGTTCCAATCAAACCAGGATGAATCACTTTGTAAGAAGCTTGATTTGGATACATAAAGTGTTGGAGAATCACCAGGAAGTTGAATAAATCTCATAGGAGTTGGGATGAAGAAGTTATCCCACTTTCTAATCAGGTGATTCCAGTTTCCCAGTTTGGGAATAGGACAGCTTCTTCGTCGTTCCAATCAAACCAGGATGAATCACTTTGTAAGAAGCTTGATTTGGATACATAAAGTGTTGGAGAATCACCAGGAAGTTGAATAAATCTCATAGGAGTTGGGATGAAGAAGTTATCCCACTTTCTAATCAGGTGATTCCAGTTTCCCAGTTTGGGAATAGGACAGCTTCTTCGTCGTTCCAATCAAACCAGGATGAATCACTTTGTAAGAAGCTTGATTTGGATACATAAAGTGTTGGAGAATCACCAGGAAGTTGAATAAATCTCATAGGAGTTGGGATGAAGAAGTTATCCCACTTTCTAATCAGGTGATTCCAGTTTCCCAGTTTGGGAATAGGACAGCTTCTTCGTCGTTCCAATCAAACCAGGATGAATCACTTTGTAAGAAGCTTGATTTGGATACATAAAGTGTTGGAGAATCACCAGGAAGTTGAATAAATCTCATAGGAGTTGGGATGAAGAAGTTATCCCACTTTCTAATCAGGTGATTCCAGTTTCCCAGTTTGGGAATAGGACAGCTTCTTCGTCGTTCCAATCAAACCAGGATGAATCACTTTGTAAGAAGCTTGATTTGGATACATAAAGTGTGGAGAATCACCAGGAAGTTGAATAAATCTCATAGGAGTTGGGATGAAGAAGTTATCCCACTTTCTAATCAGGTGATTCCAGTTTCCCAGTTTGGGAATAGGACAGCTTCTTCGTCGTTCCAATCAAACCAGGATGAATCACTTTGTAAGAAGCTTGATTTGGATACATAAAGTGTTGGAGAATCACCAGGAAGTTGAATAAATCTCATAGGAGTTGGGATGAAGAAGTTATCCCACTTTCTAATCAGGTGATTCCAGTTTCCCAGTTTGGGAATAGGACAGCTTCTTCGTCGTTCCAATCAAACCAGGATGAATCACTTTGTAAGAAGCTTGATTTGGATACATAAAGTGGTGGAGAATCACCAGGAAGTTGAATAAATCTCATAGGAGTTGGGATGAAGAAGTTATCCCACTTTCTAATCAGGTGATTCCAGTTTCCCAGTTTGGGAATAGGACAGCTTCTTCGTCGTTCCAATCAAACCAGGATGAATCACTTTGTAAGAAGCTTGATTTGGATACATAAAGTGTTGGAGAATCACCAGGAAGTTGAATAAATCTCATAGGAGTTGGGATGAAGAAGTTATCCCACTTTCTAATCAGGTGATTCCAGTTTCCCAGTTTGGGAATAGGACAGCTTCTTCGTCGTTCCAATCAAACCAGGATGAATCACTTTGTAAGAAGCTTGATTTGGATACATAAAGTGTTGGAGAATCACCAGGAAGTTGAATAAATCTCATAGGAGTTGGGATGAAGAAGTTATCCCACTTTCAAATCAGGTGATTCCAGTTTCCCAGTTTGGGAATAGGACAGCTTCTTCGTCGTTCCAATCAAACCAGGATGAATCACTTTGTAAGAAGCTTGATTTGGATACATAAAGTGTTGGAGAATCACCAGGAAGTTGAATAAATCTCATAGGAGTTGGGATGAAGAAGTTATCCCACTTTCAAATCAGGTGATTCCAGTTTCCCAGTTTGGGAATAGGACAGCTTCTTCGTCGTTCCAATCAAACCAGGATGAATCACTTTGTAAGAAGCTTGATTTGGATACATAAAGTGGTGGAGAATCACCAGGAAGTTGAATAAATCTCATAGGAGTTGGGATGAAGAAGTTATCCCACTTTCTAATCAGGTGATTCCAGTTTCCCAGTTTGGGAATAGGACAGCTTCTTCGTCGTTCCAATCAAACCAGGATGAATCACTTTGTAAGAAGCTTGATTTGGATACATAAAGTGTTGGAGAATCACCAGGAAGTTGAATAAATCTCATAGGAGTTGGGATGAAGAAGTTATCCCACTTTCAAATCAGGTGATTCCAGTTTCCCAGTTTGGGAATAGGACAGCTTCTTCGTCGTTCCAATCAAACCAGGATGAATCACTTTGTAAGAAGCTTGATTTGGATACATAAAGTGTTGGAGAATCACCAGGAAGTTGAATAAATCTCATAGGAGTTGGGATGAAGAAGTTATCCCACTTTCAATCAGGTGATTCCAGTTTCCCAGTTTGGGAATAGGACAGCTTCTTCGTCGTTCCAATCAAACCAGGATGAATCACTTTGTAAGAAGCTTGATTTGGATACATAAAGTGTTGGAGAATCACCAGGAAGTTGAATAAATCTCATAGGAGTTGGGATGAAGAAGTTATCCCACTTTCTAATCAGGTGATTCCAGTTTCCCAGTTTGGGAATAGGACAGCTTCTTCGTCGTTCCAATCAAACCAGGATGAATCACTTTGTAAGAAGCTTGATTTGGATACATAAAGTGTTGGAGAATCACCAGGAAGTTGAATTAATCTCATAGGAGTTGGGATGAATGTTGAGATGAGAGAATAAAGAGTTGATATATTGAGAGAGGAAGAGAGTTGGAGTAGACAGTAACTTTGGAGTTTTACTGTGGTAACTTTAGTTTAACCACAGTAACAACTTGGGAAGTTATCTGATGGCATGAGAAGGTAACTTAGTGAAGGGAAGAGAGTAAACTCGACCAAAGAGGATAAGGAAGGATAAGGGAGCCTTTGACAGCCTGTATGATGCTGGAAAGGAGAGGATGCTTTTCTACTAGTGCAAGCATGTGAGAAAGCACAGCCAAGTGATTCAAAAGGAGTTCCAGCCTGTCCTTTGACTACACATGCTTATACATTTCGAAATTCCTTGTTGCTCTCTCTTTATATACTTGTAAACCCTCATCAGTATTAATTAATGGAGTTTTGAGTCTCTCTCTCTAGTCTCTCTCTTGTTCTTAATCTCTAATCTCTTTAATTCTCAGATTAAACTTAATCACTCTTTAAATCACAAAATCTAATATGGTATCAGAGCCAGGTTCCTTTAAAAGGAGAGAGTGATTTCGTTTTCTAAATGTCCTTGAGTGTTCTTGAGTGTTCTTGAGAGTTCTTGAGAGTTTGTCAAGAGCTAGATCCTTTAAAAGTCAAGTTGGTGTCTGTTGGTGTTTCTTTTGGAGAGTCAGCCTCAAGGGAGTCCCTTTAGGTGTTTGACAAGGTCAGAAGAGGGGTCTAGTTTGTGGTTAAGCTTGGCGTGTGAGATTAGAAGCATTTGGGGGAAGATCTAGGCTAAAGGTTGTTGCTTTAGGCTAAAGGTTGTTGCTTTAGGCTAAAGGAAATGGAGCTGCTTCAATCTGGTACAACAAGGCGTGAAGAGAAGAAAGAGAGAGGGAATGAGTGGGGGTGGTTCTCACAAATGAAAACAACTCTGAAAAGGTGTGGAGTTTGGAGAAACCATGAGAAGGAAGAGTCTTTGAAGGGTAAAGCTGCTGAGAAAGATCAGACAGCAAGAGAAACAAGTGGAGATTGCTTTAGTCTTGAAGAAAGTACACTGCTTGAGAAGATTGAAGATGTTTATGAGAACAAGATCAATCTTAGGAGAGTGTATGAAGTCAAGAAGGTGATCAGTGAAGCTAAACAGGAAGAGAAGAGTTCAATAACCATGTGAGGAAGCTACAACACTTGTGGGTTGAACTACAAGGGTTGAGATCCCATGTGGATGGGGATGCTACACCAGAGCAAGAGATGGTCTTGAAGCTCTTGGCGAGCATGGAGTCATCATATGGGTGGCTGGTGGAGATGGTTCTAAGAGGGGAACAGCTTCCGGAAATGGAAGAGATCTGTGTGCTTATAAGAAGGGCGTATGAGATAATGAGAGATGATGAGAGGCTAACCATGAGTAGGAGTGAGAGCTCATGGAAGCCAACTGGGAGTAGGAGTGAGAGCTTCCAGAAGCTAACCATGAGTAGGAGTGAGGGCTCATGGAGGCTAACCGGGAGTAGGAGTGAGGGCTTCCGGAAGAGGAGGAGGTGCAGAATGCTATCCAAAGCTTATATCAACATAGGAAAGGGTAGGAAGAGAGTTGTGGGAGAGTGTTCTTACTCAGCCTACATGGGGGAATCAGTAGAAGACAGTGGGGTGTTAAGAGAGCAGGAGAAAGGGAGTGGAGCTGATGATCGCATCACCAGGAAGGAATGGAGAGTGTTCATGGAACATGTACAAGCCTTAGCAGCAAGCAAGAAGCATGCTATACAATCCGGAGCTTCTAAACCCATGGTGATTGATTCTGGAGCAAGTCATCATATGATCAGTGATAGGAGGCTTATAAGTGAGATCAAGGCTGCAACAGGGAGTGTTAGGATAGCTAATGGTGCTATGATCCCAATAGAAGGAGTGGGAAAGCTCAAACTGTTTGAGAAGGACACGGCTGCCTTCTACATGCCTCAGTTCACTTCAAATCTATTATCTGTGAAGAAAGCTACCATTGATCTTGATTGTCAAGTAGTATTCAGACCTGATGAAGTTGAGTTTCAAGATTTGAAGACTGGGAGAGTCATTGGCAGAGGAGACAGCAAGAATCAGCTATACCACCTCGACTTGGCTAAGACCTCTAATCCCTTTGATTCTATTTGCTTGAGTAGTACTGCTGAGAAGATTGATAGTATTACTTGGCATGCTAGATTAGGACATCCTCATGCTCGTGCCATTGAATTGATAATCCCTAATATGTCATTCAATCACTTGGATTGTGAAGCATGCATATTAGGAAAGCATTGTAGGACTGTTTTCCCAACATCTAAGACTACTTATGAGCATTGCTTTGATCTAGTTCACTCGGATGTGTGGACCGCTCCATGCATGTCTAGAGACAGCCATAAATACTTTGTGACATTCATTGATGAGAAGTCTAAGTATACATGGCTCACATTGCTTCCATCTAAAGATAAGGTGCTAGAAGCGTTTATGAACTTCCAAGCATATGTATCTAATCAATACAATGCTACTGTGAAGGTACTGAGATCAGACAACGGAGGTGAATACATCAGCAATGCCTTCAAGAGTCATCTAGCCAAGCATGGGATTGTGCATCAGACCAGTTGTCCCTACACACCACAGCAGAATGGTGTAGCTGAGAGGAAGAATAGGCACTTGATGGAGGTTGCTAGGTCGATGATGTTTCATGCAAATGTCCCAAAACGTTTTTGGGGAGATGCTGTACAGACTGCTTGCTATCTCATCAACCGGGTCCCAACCAAGATACTGAAGAATCTGTCTCCATTTGAGGTGCTGAATAAGAGCAAGCCTTTTATTGATCACCTACGGGTATTTGGGTGTGTATGCTATGTCATGACTCCAGGAGAACAGAGAAACAAGCTGGAGGCAAAGAGTACTAAGGCTATGTTCATTGGATACTCTATCACTCAGAAGGGATACAAGTGCTATGATCCTGAAGCAAGGAGAGTGATGGTATCTAGAGAAGTGAAGTTTATTGAATCAAAAGGGTATTATGAAGAAAAGGAGTGGGAAAATCTGAAGGATTTGTCTCAAGCTCCATCTGATAGAGCAACAACACTGAGGGTGCTGTTGGAGAAGCTAGGGATAGGGTTATCCCAGGATCAGGAATCTGGAAGAAGAGAGTCTTCCAATCCGACTAGTGAAGCTGAAAGAACAACTCCTCTTGATCATGAGAGGGGGAATGGAACTGAATCTCATGAGCAAGTGCAAAATCAAGATTCAGGCCAGCATAATCAAGAGGTGACACAGGAAGTAGAGAGTGGTGCTCAGTCTAGTGGAGATGGGCAAAGAGAGTCTACTGGCTCAGATGAGAGTGGTACTCAGTCTAGTGGAGATTGGGAAGTGGATCCTGATGGGTCAAATGAGAGTGGTGCTCAATCAAGTGAAGATGGGCAAGAGCCACAAGAAGAACAAGTTCAGGAGCTAAGGAGGAGCACAAGGGTGAAGAGAGATGCTTCCAACTGGGTAAACACGAGAGTGTACTACAATGCCCAGGCTGTGGAGCATCCTTCTCAAGCTATGTGTTCCTTTGCAGAGTTTCCAGACGAGCATATAGCCTTCACAGTAAGCTTGGATGAGAGCTATATTCCAAGGACATATGAAGAAGCTATGGCTTTAAAGGAGTGGAGAGATTCAGTTGCTGATGAGTCCGGAGCCATGATTAAGAATGAAACATGGTATGAGAGTGAGCTGCCTAAAGGGAAGAAGGCAGTGACTAGTAAATGGGTGTTCACAATCAAGTTTCATCCTGATGGAAGAATAGAGAGGCGCAAGTCTAGGTTGGTGGCAAGAGGATTTACTCAGACATATGGTGAGGACTATGTTGAGACCTTTGCTCCTGTGGCTAAACTTCATACTATCAGGATTGTATTATCTTTAGCTGTGAATCTTGAGTGGGATTTGTGGCAAATGGATGTGAAGAATGCATTCCTTCAAGGAGAGTTGGAAGATGAAGTATACATGCATCCACCACCAGGTCTTGAACATCTAGTAAAGAAGGGTAATGTGTTGAGGTTGAGGAAAGCTATCTATGGTCTCAAGCAGTCTCCAAGGGCGTGGTACAACAAGTTGAGTACTACACTGAATGGGAGAGGGTTCAGAAAGTCAGAATTGGATCACACTCTCTTTACCCTAACCACCTCATCTGGTATTGTGGTATTGCTTGTGTATGTGGATGATATCATCATCACAGGCAGTGATAAGGAAGGCATCAAGGCTACAAAGGAGTATCTCAAGGCAAGCTTTGAGATTAAAGACTTGGGGGAAATGAAGTATTTTCTTGGGATTGAGATATGCAGATCAAAGGAAGGATTGTTCATGTCTCAAAGGAAGTATGTGATTGATCTATTGAAGGGAGCAGATGCCTATGGAGGAAAGACAGCCAAGATGCCAATGGAGGATGGGTACAAGGTTCCACGTGAGGGGGAGATTGAGGATAGCAAGCCATTCCATGATCCTAAGCTGTATAGGAAGCTAGTGGGGAAGTTGATTTATCTTACCATTACTAGACCTGATGTATGCTTTGCGGTGAATCAAGTCAGTCAACACATGCAAGTTCCTAAGGAGCACCACTGGCGGATGGTGGAAAGGATCTTGATGTATCTGAATGGAACTACTGGTCTTGGAGTATGGATGGGATGTAACAAGAGTACTGAGGTTGTAGGCTACTGTGATGCGGATTGGGCTGGTGATAGAGCAGATAGAAGATCAACCACAGGCTATTGTACATTCATTGGTGGTAACTTGGTCACTTGGAAGAGTAAGAAGCAGAAGGTAGTGTCTTGTTCCAGTGCTGAGGCCGAGTATAGAGCAATGCTGAAGCTTACAAATGAGCTAGTGTGGATAAAAGGGATTTTGAAGCATCTGGAGATTATTCAAGCAACGCCAATGACAATGCATTGTGATAATCAAGCAGCTATCCACATTGCATCTAACTCTGTGTTCCATGAGAGAACAAAGCACATTGAGGTTGATTGTCACAAGGTGAGGCAGATGATGATTCTTGGGGTGATTCTACCTTGTTATACTCGGAGTGAGGATCAGTTAGCAGATGTGTTCACAAAGGCAGCAAGGCAAAAGACAATGGAGTCCATACACATCAGGTTAGGACTCATTGATCTCTCGCCTAAGGGCTAGTCTATACACTCTCCTGATCATGTGATCTCTACTCTTTTTCCTCATTAAGGTTTTGTCCCAATGGGTTTTCCTTAATGAGGTTTTAATGAGGGAGATCTCATGGTCCTTCCAAGCTTGACTTGTTCCACATGGTCAAGCTTGAGGGGGAGTGTTGAGATGAGAGAATAAAGAGTTGATATATTGAGAGAGGAAGAGAGTTGGAGTAGACAGTAACTTTGGAGTTTTACTGTGGTAACTTTAGTTTAACCACAGTAACAACTTGGGAAGTTATCTGATGGCATGAGAAGGTAACTTAGTGAAGGGAAGAGAGTAAACTCGACCAAAGAGGATAAGGAAGGATAAGGGAGCCTTTGACAGCCTGTATGATGCTGGAAAGGAGAGGATGCTTTTCTACTAGTGCAAGCATGTGAGAAAGCACAGCCAAGTGATTCAAAAGGAGTTCCAGCCTGTCCTTTGACTACACATGCTTATACATTTCGAAATTCCTTGTTGCTCTCTCTTTATATACTTGTAAACCCTCATCAGTATTAATTAATGGAGTTTTGAGTCTCTCTCTCTAGTCTCTCTCTTGTTCTTAATCTCTAATCTCTTTAATTCTCAGATTAAACTTAATCACTCTTTAAATCACAAAATCTAATACCAGAAGTTGAATAAATCTCATAGGAGTTGGGATGAAGAAGTTATCCCACTTTCTAATCAGGTGATTCCACAGTTTGGGAATAGGACAGCTTCTTCGTCGTTCCAATCAAACCAGGATGAATCACTTTGTAAGAAGCTTGATTTGGATACATAAAGTGTTGGAGAATCACCAGGAAGTTGAATAAATCTCATAGGAGTTGGGATGAAGAAGTTATCCCACTTTCAAATCAGGTGATTCCAGTTTCCCAGTTTGGGAATAGGACAGCTTCTTCGTCGTTCCAATCAAACCAGGATGAATCACTTTGTAAGAAGCTTGATTTGGATACATAAAGTGGTGGAGAATCACCAGGAAGTTGAATAAATCTCATAGGAGTTGGGATGAAGAAGTTATCCCACTTTCAAATCAGGTGATTCCAGTTTCCCAGTTTGGGAATAGGACAGCTTCTTCGTCGTTCCAATCAAACCAGGATGAATCACTTTGTAAGAAGCTTGATTTGGATACATAAAGTGTTGGAGAATCACCAGGAAGTTGAATAAATCTCATAGGAGTTGGGATGAAGAAGTTATCCCACTTTCAAATCAGGTGATTCCAGTTTCCCAGTTTGGGAATAGGACAGCTTCTTCGTCGTTCCAATCAAACCAGGATGAATCACTTTGTAAGAAGCTTGATTTGGATACATAAAGTGGTGGAGAATCACCAGGAAGTTGAATAAATCTCATAGGAGTTGGGATGAAGAAGTTATCCCACTTTCAAATCAGGTGATTCCAGTTTCCCAGTTTGGGAATAGGACAGCTTCTTCGTCGTTCCAATCAAACCAGGATGAATCACTTTGTAAGAAGCTTGATTTGGATACATAAAGTGGTGGAGAATCACCAGGAAGTTGAATAAATCTCATAGGAGTTGGGATGAAGAAGTTATCCCACTTTCTAATCAGGTGATTCCAGTTTCCCAGTTTGGGAATAGGACAGCTTCTTCGTCGTTCCAATCAAACCAGGATGAATCACTTTGTAAGAAGCTTGATTTGGATACATAAAGTGTTGGAGAATCACCAGGAAGTTGAATAAATCTCATAGGAGTTGGGATGAAGAAGTTATCCCACTTTCAAATCAGGTGATTCCAGTTTCCCAGTTTGGGAATAGGACAGCTTCTTCGTCGTTCCAATCAAACCAGGATGAATCACTTTGTAAGAAGCTTGATTTGGATACATAAAGTGGTGGAGAATCACCAGGAAGTTGAATAAATCTCATAGGAGTTGGGATGAAGAAGTTATCCCACTTTCTAATCAGGTGATTCCAGTTTCCCAGTTTGGGAATAGGACAGCTTCTTCGTCGTTCCAATCAAACCAGGATGAATCACTTTGTAAGAAGCTTGATTTGGATACATAAAGTGGTGGAGAATCACCAGGAAGTTGAATAAATCTCATAGGAGTTGGGATGAAGAAGTTATCCCACTTTCTAATCAGGTGATTCCAGTTTCCCAGTTTGGGAATAGGACAGCTTCTTCGTCGTTCCAATCAAACCAGGATGAATCACTTTGTAAGAAGCTTGATTTGGATACATAAAGTGTTGGAGAATCACCAGGAAGTTGAATAAATCTCATAGGAGTTGGGATGAAGAAGTTATCCCACTTTCAAATCAGGTGATTCCAGTTTCCCAGTTTGGGAATAGGACAGCTTCTTCGTCGTTCCAATCAAACCAGGATGAATCACTTTGTAAGAAGCTTGATTTGGATACATAAAGTGGTGGAGAATCACCAGGAAGTTGAATAAATCTCATAGGAGTTGGGATGAAGAAGTTATCCCACTTTCTAATCAGGTGATTCCAGTTTCCCAGTTTGGGAATAGGACAGCTTCTTCGTCGTTCCAATCAAACCAGGATGAATCACTTTGTAAGAAGCTTGATTTGGATACATAAAGTGTTGGAGAATCACCAGGAAGTTGAATAAATCTCATAGGAGTTGGGATGAAGAAGTTATCCCACTTTCAAATCAGGTGATTCCAGTTTCCCAGTTTGGGAATAGGACAGCTTCTTCGTCGTTCCAATCAAACCAGGATGAATCACTTTGTAAGAAGCTTGATTTGGATACATAAAGTGGTGGAGAATCACCAGGAAGTTGAATAAATCTCATAGGAGTTGGGATGAAGAAGTTATCCCACTTTCTAATCAGGTGATTCCAGTTTCCCAGTTTGGGAATAGGACAGCTTCTTCGTCGTTCCAATCAAACCAGGATGAATCACTTTGTAAGAAGCTTGATTTGGATACATAAAGTGTTGGAGAATCACCAGGAAGTTGAATAAATCTCATAGGAGTTGGGATGAAGAAGTTATCCCACTTTCAAATCAGGTGATTCCAGTTTCCCAGTTTGGGAATAGGACAGCTTCTTCGTCGTTCCAATCAAACCAGGATGAATCACTTTGTAAGAAGCTTGATTTGGATACATAAAGTGGTGGAGAATCACCAGGAAGTTGAATAAATCTCATAGGAGTTGGGATGAAGAAGTTATCCCACTTTCTAATCAGGTGATTCCAGTTTCCCAGTTTGGGAATAGGACAGCTTCTTCGTCGTTCCAATCAAACCAGGATGAATCACTTTGTAAGAAGCTTGATTTGGATACATAAAGTGGTGGAGAATCACCAGGAAGTTGAATAAATCTCATAGGAGTTGGGATGAAGAAGTTATCCCACTTTCAAATCAGGTGATTCCAGTTTCCCAGTTTGGGAATAGGACAGCTTCTTCGTCGTTCCAATCAAACCAGGATGAATCACTTTGTAAGAAGCTTGATTTGGATACATAAAGGGTTGGAGAATCACCAGGAAGTTGAATAAATCTCATAGGAGTTGGGATGAAGAAGTTATCCCACTTTCAAATCAGGTGATTCCAGTTTCCCAGTTTGGGAATAGGACAGCTTCTTCGTCGTTCCAATCAAACCAGGATGAATCACTTTGTAAGAAGCTTGATTTGGATACATAAAGTGGTGGAGAATCACCAGGAAGTTGAATAAATCTCATAGGAGTTGGGATGAAGAAGTTATCCCACTTTCTAATCAGGTGATTCCAGTTTCCCAGTTTGGGAATAGGACAGCTTCTTCGTCGTTCCAATCAAACCAGGATGAATCACTTTGTAAGAAGCTTGATTTGGATACATAAAGTGTTGGAGAATCACCAGGAAGTTGAATAAATCTCATAGGAGTTGGGATGAAGAAGTTATCCCACTTTCTAATCAGGTGATTCCAGTTTCCCAGTTTGGGAATAGGACAGCTTCTTCGTCGTTCCAATCAAACCAGGATGAATCACTTTGTAAGAAGCTTGATTTGGATACATAAAATGGTGGAGAATCACCAGGAAGTTGAATAAATCTCATAGGAGTTGGGATGAAGAAGTTATCCCACTTTCTAATCAGGTGATTCCAGTTTCCCAGTTTGGGAATAGGACAGCTTCTTCGTCGTTCCAATCAAACCAGGATGAATCACTTTGTAAGAAGCTTGATTTGGATACATAAAGTGTTGGAGAATCACCAGGAAGTTGAATAAATCTCATAGGAGTTGGGATGAAGAAGTTATCCCACTTTCAAATCAGGTGATTCCAGTTTCCCAGTTTGGGAATAGGACAGCTTCTTCGTCGTTCCAATCAAACCAGGATGAATCACTTTGTAAGAAGCTTGATTTGGATACATAAAGTGGTGGAGAAACACCAGGAAGTTGAATAAATCTCATAGGAGTTGGGATGAAGAAGTTATCCCACTTTCTAATCAGGTGATTCCACAGTTTGGGAATAGGACAGCTTCTTCGTCGTTCCAATCAAACCAGGATGAATCACTTTGTAAGAAGCTTGATTTGGATACATAAAGTGTTGGAGAATCACCAGGAAGTTGAATAAATCTCATAGGAGTTGGGATGAAGAAGTTATCCCACTTTCAAATCAGGTGATTCCAGTTTCCCAGTTTGGGAATAGGACAGCTTCTTCGTCGTTCCAATCAAACCAGGATGAATCACTTTGTAAGAAGCTTGATTTGGATACATAAAGTGTTGGAGAATCACCAGGAAGTTGAATAAATCTCATAGGAGTTGGGATGAAGAAGTTATCCCACTTTCAATCAGGTGATTCCAGTTTCCCAGTTTGGGAATAGGACAGCTTCTTCGTCGTTCCAATCAAACCAGGATGAATCACTTTGTAAGAAGCTTGATTTGATACATAAAGTGGTGGAGAATCACCAGGAAGTTGAATAAATCTCATAGGAGTTGGGATGAAGAAGTTATCCCACTTTCTAATCAGGTGATTCCAGTTTCCCAGTTTGGGAATAGGACAGCTTCTTCGTCGTTCCAATCAAACCAGGATGAATCACTTTGTAAGAAGCTTGATTTGGATACATAAAATGGTGGAGAAACACCAGGAAGTTGAATAAATCTCATAGGAGTTGGGATGAAGAAGTTATCCCACTTTCTAATCAGGTGATTCCAGTTTCCCAGTTTGGGAATAGGACAGCTTCTTCGTCGTTCCAATCAAACCAGGATGAATCACTTTGTAAGAAGCTTGATTTGGATACATAAAGTGTTGGAGAATCACCAGGAAGTTGAATAAATCTCATAGGAGTTGGGATGAAGAAGTTATCCCACTTTCAAATCAGGTGATTCCAGTTTCCCAGTTTGGGAATAGGACAGCTTCTTCGTCGTTCCAATCAAACCAGGATGAATCACTTTGTAAGAAGCTTGATTTGGATACATAAATGGTGGAGAATCACCAGGAAGTTGAATAAATCTCATAGGAGTTGGGATGAAGAAGTTATCCCACTTTCTAATCAGGTGATTCCAGTTTCCCAGTTTGGGAATAGGACAGCTTCTTCGTCGTTCCAATCAAACCAGGATGAATCACTTTGTAAGAAGCTTGATTTGGATACATAAAGTGGTGGAGAAACACCAGGAAGTTGAATAAATCTCATAGGAGTTGGGATGAAGAAGTTATCCCACTTTCTAATCAGGTGATTCCAGTTTCCCAGTTTGGGAATAGGACAGCTTCTTCGTCGTTCCAATCAAACCAGGATGAATCACTTTGTAAGAAGCTTGATTTGGATACATAAAGGGTTGGAGAATCACCAGGAAGTTGAAAAATCTCATAGGAGTTGGGATGAAGAAGTTATCCCACTTTCAAATCAGGTGATTCCAGTTTCCCAGTTTGGGAATAGGACAGCTTCTTCGTCGTTCCAATCAAACCAGGATGAATCACTTTGTAAGAAGCTTGATTTGGATACATAAAATGGTGGAGAAACACCAGGAAGTTGAATAAATCTCATAGGAGTTGGGATGAAGAAGTTATCCCACTTTCTAATCAGGTGATTCCAGTTTCCCAGTTTGGGAATAGGACAGCTTCTTCGTCTTTCCAATCAAACCAGGATGAATCACTTTGTAAGAAGCTTGATTTGGATACATAAAGTGTTGGAGAATCACCAGGAAGTTTAATAAATCTAATAGGAGTTGGGATGAAGAAGTTATTGAGAGTTTTATAGGATTTATGTGAGAGTTTAAGGAAGATTTGTGAAGAGATTAGAGAAGAACTAGGTTGAACCGTGAGAGAGAGAGAGAGATTGACAAAGAGAATAATAGAGAACTCTTTTCCCTTGAATGATTTGTTTATGGGAACAACCCATTTATAGAATTCATACAGCAAGATGTCGACATTAAGGAAACAATAAACAAAGAAGTTAAGACAGAGGAGAGATGGGCAAAGTGGTCCTGGATAGTGACAGGTCCTAACGGGTGGGAAGACTTTGAATCCTTAACCAGACCCGTGACCTGCACTCTCAACGGTTCCCCACTTCCCTTAGGCGATTCCAAACATTCTTCTTGCCTTCTTCTCTTCTACATCAGTCACTCTTATGTCTTGCACTCCAAGTTAGGGTTGTCTTGTACGGACAGACTTGTCTAGCAAGGTAAGTTGAGTGATTGCTTGATCCGGATGTAATTGTTCCCCTCTTGCTTCTTACTTCATTCTCCTCTCTTTATTGCTTCATGTCAACACTCCCCCTCAAGCTTGACAGTGGTGATTGTCAAGCTTGGAAACCATGAAGCATTCCCTCATTAAAACCTTTACTTGGAAAAACCACTTGGGATAAAAACCAAGCAAAGGAAAAAGAGTAGAATACTCCATGGTGAGGGGATTATTGACATGGGAGGTTTATGAGTCCAAGTCTTGGAAGAATGGACTCACAAACTTTGCTACTGGCCGCCTTGGTGAAGATGTCAGCCAGCTGATCCTCACTTCTTGTATAACATGGGAGAATCACTTGCTGCTCTACTGCTTGTCTTACCTTGTGGCAGTCCACTTCTATGTGTTTTGTCCTCTCATGGAAGACTGAGTTGGATGCAATGTGTATTGCGGCTTGGTTGTCACAATGCATGGTCATGGGAGTTTTGATCTCAATTCCCAAGTCGCCTAGAAGCCCTTTTATCCAGATAAGCTCACTGGTTAGCTTCCTCATTGATCTGTACTCTGCTTCTGCACTAGAGCAAGACACTACCTTCTGTTTCTTGCTCTTCCAAGTGACCAGATTTCCTCCAATGAATGTACAATAGCCGGTGGTTGATCTTCTGTCTATTCTGTCCCCAGCCCAATCTGCATCACAGTATCCTATCACCTCAGTGTTCTTGTTGCAAGCCATCCATACACCCTGACCTGGTGCCTCTCTCAAGTATCTTAGTATCCTCTCCACCATGTTCCAGTGATGAACCTTGGGAGTTTGCATATGTTGGCTTACTTGATTAACTGCAAAGCACACATCTGGCCGAGTGATGGTTAGATAGATCAGCTTCCCAACCATCCGTCTATATTGTTTGACATCTTCAAATGGAGTATCTTCATACTCCCCCTCTCGCAATACCTTGTAACCTTCTTCAAGTGGTGTCTTGGCTTGTCTTCCTCCAAGATCTCCTGCCTCCTTTAAGATGTCCAGGGTATACTTTCTTTGGGACATGAACAATCCTTCCTTTGATCTGCACATCTCAATGCCGAGGAAGTACTTCAGTTCTCCTAGGTCTTTGATATCAAATGCGGCTTTAAGAAAGGTCTTGGTTGAACTGATCCCCTCCTTGTCACAACCAGTGATGATGATATCATCCACATAGACTAGAATCACAACAATCCCTTGCTTGCTGGTGAGAGTGAAGAGTGTGTGATCCGCTTGAGACTTCACAAAGCCTCTCCCATTCAGTGTAGTGCTCAGCTTGTGATACCAAGCTCTTGGTGATTGTTTCAAACCATATATGGCTTTTCTGAGTCTGAGTACATTCCCTGGTTTCACCATCTCTTCCATTCCCGGCGGTGGTCTCATATATACCTCATCTTCTAGTTCACCTTGCAAGAAGGCATTCTTCACATCCATTTGCCAAAGATCCCACTCTTGATTTACTGCCAATGAAAGGATAATCCGGATTGTGTGAAGCTTGGCCACTGGTGCAAAGGTGTCTAGATAGTCTTCTCCATAAACTTGTGTGTATCCTCTTGCTACCAATCTGGTCTTTTTTCTTTCTGGCTTTCCATTTGCAAGATACTTGATAGTGTGTATGAGTCTGCTGGTCACGGCTTTCTTTCCTTTTGGAAGCTCTGTCTCATACCAGGTGTTGTTCCTCTCCATGGCTCCCATTTCATCATTCACTGATTCCCTCCATTCATCATCTTCCATAGCTTCTGCATATGTTCTTGGTATCCATTCCTGATCCAATGAGCCCACAAAGGCTTGATGTTCTTCTGGATAGTGAGCTAGGGAGCACACGCCACTGGGTGGGTGAGCTACTGCCTCTGCATTGAAGTAGACTCTGGTGTTGTTCCAGTTTGAAGCCGGCTTCTTGATCCTAGTACTTCTCCTAAGTACTGGCTGATCATTTTCATTCTGAGTGCCTTCTCCACCTTCCAAGTTCTGATTCTGATCCTCCACTTCCTCCTCTTGGTCATGGTGCTCTTCTTGATCATGAACTTCCTCAGATACAGGTGGTTCACCCTGATTTCCCCCCTCAGGATCAAGGGGAGCAGCTTCTTGGATCTCAACTTCATCTGTAGTTGTCTCGGTTTGCTCTTCAGACCGGCTTGATCCTCCCACATTATCTGATCCTGCTTGTCCCGGCTCTTCCATAGGTAAGCTGACCCCAAGTCTCCTCATGACTTGTCTGAGATTGGCTGCTCTATCTGATGCGGATTGAGACAAGTTCTCCAGCTCATTCCAATCCTTGTTGTTGTAGTACCCTCTGGTTTCTACAAACTTCACATCTCTAGATACCAAGACTCTCCTAGTCTCTGGTTCATAGCACTTATAGCCCTTCTGGTTTGGTGAATACCCAATGAACATAGCTCTTGTGCTCTTAGCCTCCAGTTTGTTCCTCAGTTCTCCTGGTTTCAAAACAAAACAAAGGCACCCAAACACACGCATATGATCAATAGATGGTTTAGCTTTGTTCAATACCTCAAATGGAGAGCAGTCTTGTAGAACTCTGGTAGGAATGCGGTTGATCAGGTAGCATGCAGTTAGGACCGCATCACCCCAAAAGCTCTTTGGGACACTAGTATGGAACATCATGCTCCTAGTGACCTCCATGAGATGCCTGTTCTTCCTCTCGGCCACACCATTTTGTTGGGGAGTGTATGGACAGCTGGTTTGATGAATCACACCTTGTTTGGCTAGATGAGCTTTGAATGCATTGCTGGTGTACTCTCCTCCATTATCTGATCTCAAAATCTTAACTTTGGCATTATAATGGTTAGAGACATATGTTTCAAAGTTTATAAATGCATCTAAGACCCTATCCTTTGATTGTAAGAGAGTGATCCATGTGTACTTGGATTTCTCATCAATAAAGGTCACAAAATACTTGTGATGTTCTCTAGAAAGACATGGAGCTGTCCATACATCCGAGTGGATTAAATCAAAGCAGTGTTCATAGATTGTACTAGACTTGGGAAATACAGTTTTGCAATGTTTTCCTAAGATACAAGCTTCACAATCTTGCTGGAATGAAATACTAGGCAACATGATGTTCAAGGCACGAGAATGAGGATGTCCTAATCTAGCATGCCACATTACATCTTTAGGGAAATTAAAACTTGAATTGAAAGCAACAGATAGATCGGATGCAAGCTTAGTGTCTTCTAGCAAGTACAGGTTTCCCTTGCTCACACCTTTGCCAAGCAACCTACATGAGTCAATATCCTGAAAGTAGACATCATCAGGCGTAAATATAACATTGCAATTCAAGTCATTGGTCACCCTTTTCACAGATAATAGATTAGAAGTGAAACTAGGCATGTAGAAAGCTTTGGATTCTTTCTCAAATAATTTAAGTTCCCCTATGCCTTTAATTGGAACCTTGTTACCATCAGCTATCATAACATTTCCTACTGCAGGAGTGATATTTTTAATCAAATTTAAATCACTAATCATGTGATGAGAGGCTCCTGAGTCTATGACTAAGGGTTTAACTCTATCAGATTCATGAGCAACTTGAAACGCCGTGAATAAACTCCTAGGCAATTGATATGATGCACTAAGGGAGGAACCAAGAGTTTTACCAGACTCCTTGAGAGCTTTGATGAGTGCCTCAATGTCAGATTTCTTGATGGACTCATCCTGGTTTCCCTTGCCCTCATGAGTGCGGTAGGCCGTGGAAGCTTCTCCTACATCACCTGAGTAGTTTGCCCGACCATCAGTCTTGAACTTAGCCGGTTTGAGGTGTGGGTGAAGTATCCAGCACTTGTCCTTGCCGTGACCCTTCCTCTTGCAATGATCACACACCCACACTTTCTTTTCCTCCGGCTTGTAGTACCCTTTGTTGGCTACTCCGGCAGGTTTGCTCTCGGCTCCTTCAGCTTGATTGGCCATCACTAGCTCTCCCTTTCTCTTAAAGAGACCCACTGAGCCGTGCTCCTTCTGAATCTCAGCACACACTTCATCTAGAGATGGAAGCTCCTTGTTCCTCAGTATGTGCCTAATAAGGTCATCATACCCTGGGTTGAGAGTGAGCAGCAAGGCAAAGACCTTATCTTGCTCCCTTCTTTCATGTAGAACATCCGGATCAACTGTTGCGGGTCTGAGCATCTCTAGCTCAGCCCATAGAGACCGGAACTTCCCAAAATGAGCATCAAAGTCTGTGTCCTCTTGACTTAGAGAATTGATTGCTCCTTTTACTTCATACACCTTGCTGATGTTGGATTTGTTGGCATACACCTTCTTGAGAGTATCCCACAGCTCCTTGGAAGTTTCACAGAATGCATAAGCCTCTTGGAGAGAAGGGGCGAGGCTATTCTGGATGATAGACAACACCATGAGGTCCTCCTGACCTTTCTTCTTATCCCCAGCATCCGCAACCACCACTTCTTTGCCATCCTCTCCTAGGACAGTCTTCTTGGTGGGGCGGCCTTCTTCAACAATCTCCCAAAGACCTCTGCCTCCGAGAGCTGTTTTGGCAAGTCTTGCCCATGTCAGGTAGTTAGGACCCTTGAGAGTAACTGGTATCATTACCATCTTTGGGTTCTCGGAGGTATCCATCAAGAGAGAAAGAGAAACGAAAGTTTTGGATGAACTTTGCTACTTTTGGCAAATTCTGGAAATGAGATTGAAGAACACCTCAAGAACAGGATGAACTTTGCCAAAAATAGAAATAAAACACAGAGAGTTCGCGGAAGAAAAAGAGATTTAGGTCTCAAGAGCACAGCTGCTCTGATACCATGAGAGTTTTATAGGATTTATGTGAGAGTTTAAGGAAGATTTGTGAAGAGATTAGAGAAGAACTAGGTTGAACCGTGAGAGAGAGAGAGAGATTGACAAAGAGAATAATAGAGAACTCTTTTCCCTTGAATGATTTGTTTATGGGAACAACCCATTTATAGAATTCATACAGCAAGATGTCGACATTAAGGAAACAATAAACAAAGAAGTTAAGACAGAGGAGAGATGGGCAAAGTGGTCCTGGATAGTGACAGGTCCTAACGGGTGGGAAGACTTTGAATCCTTAACCAGACCCGTGACCTGCACTCTCAACGGTTCCCCACTTCCCTTAGGCGATTCCAAACATTCTTCTTGCCTTCTTCTCTTCTACATCAGTCACTCTTATGTCTTGCACTCCAAGTTAGGGTTGTCTTGTACGGACAGACTTGTCTAGCAAGGTAAGTTGAGTGATTGCTTGATCCGGATGTAATTGTTCCCCTCTTGCTTCTTACTTCATTCTCCTCTCTTTATTGCTTCATGTCAACAGTTATCCCACTTTCTAATCAGGTGATTCCAGTTTCCCAGTTTGGGAATAGGACAGGTTCTTCGTCGTTCCAATCAAACCAGGATGAATCACTTTGTAAGAAGCTTGATTTTGATACATAAAATGGTGGAGAAACACCAGGAAGTTGAATAAATCTCATAGGAGTTGGGATGAAGAAGTTATCCCACTTTCTAATCAGGTGATTCCAGTTTCCCAGTTTGGGAATAGGACAGCTTCTCGTCGTTCCAATCAAACCAGGATGAATCACTTTGTAAGAAGCTTGATTTGGATACATAAAGTGTTGGAGAATCACCAGGAAGTTGAATAAATCTCATAGGAGTTGGGATGAAGAAGTTATCCCACTTTCAAATCAGGTGATTCCAGTTTCCCAGTTTGGGAATAGGACAGCTTCTTCGTCGTTCCAATCAAACCAGGATGAATCACTTTGTAAGAAGCTTGATTTGGATACATAAAATGGTGGGGAAACACCAGGAAGTTGAATAAATCTCATAGGAGTTGGGATGAAGAAGTTATCCCACTTTCTAATCAGGTGATTCCAGTTTCCCAGTTTGGGAATAGGACAGCTTCTTCGTCGTTCCAATCAAACCAGGATGAATCACTTTGTAAGAAGCTTGATTTGGATACATAAAGTGGTGGAGAATCACCAGGAAGTTGAATAAATCTCATAGGAGTTGGGATGAAGAAGTTATCCCACTTTCTAATCAGGTGATTCCAGTTTCCCAGTTTGGGAATAGGACAGCTTCTTCGTCGTTCCAATCAAACCAGGATGAATCACTTTGTAAGAAGCTTGATTTGGATACATAAAATGGTGGAGAATCACCAGGAAGTTGAATAAATCTCATAGGAGTTGGGATGAAGAAGTTATCCCACTTTCTAATCAGGTGATTCCAGTTTCCCAGTTTGGGAATAGGACAGCTTCTTCGTCGTTCCAATCAAACCAGGATGAATCACTTTGTAAGAAGCTTGATTTGGATACATAAAGTGTTGGAGAATCACCAGGAAGTTGAATAAATCTCATAGGAGTTGGGATGAAGAAGTTATCCCACTTTCAAATCAGGTGATTCCAGTTTCCCAGTTTGGGAATAGGACAGCTTCTTCGTCGTTCCAATCAAACCAGGATGAATCACTTTGTAAGAAGCTTGATTTGGATACATAAAATGGTGGAGAAACACCAGGAAGTTGAATAAATCTCATAGGAGTTGGGATGAAGAAGTTATCCCACTTTCTAATCAGGTGATTCCAGTTTCCCAGTTTGGGAATAGGACAGCTTCTCCGTCTTCCAATCAAACCAGGATGAATCACTTTGTAAGAAGCTTGATTTGGATACATAAAGTGTTGGAGAATCACCAGGAAGTTGAATAAATCTCATAGGAGTTGGGATGAAGAAGTTATCCCACTTTCTAATCAGGTGATTCCAGTTTCCCAGTTTGGGAATAGGACAGCTTCTTCGTCGTTCCAATCAAACCAGGATGAATCACTTTGTAAGAAGCTTGATTTGGATACATAAAATGGTGGAGAAACACCAGGAAGTTGAATAAATCTCATAGGAGTTGGGATGAAGAAGTTATCCCACTTTCTAATCAGGTGATTCCAGTTTCCCAGTTTGGGAATAGGACAGCTTCTTCGTCGTTCCAATCAAACCAGGATGAATCACTTTGTAAGAAGCTTGATTTGGATACATAAAGGGTTGGAGAAACACCAGGAAGTTGAAAAAATCTCATAGGAGTTGGGATGAAGAAGTTATCCCACTTTCAAATCAGGTGATTCCAGTTTCCCAGTTTGGGAATAGGACAGCTTCTTCGTCGTTCCAATCAAACCAGGATGAATCACTTTGTAAGAAGCTTGATTTGATACATAAATGGTGGAGAAACACCAGGAAGTTGAATAAATCTCATAGGAGTTGGGATGAAGAAGTTATCCCACTTTCTAATCAGGTGATTCCAGTTTCCCAGTTTGGGAATAGGACAGCTTCTTCGTCGTTCCAATCAAACCAGGATGAATCACTTTGTAAGAAGCTTGATTTGGATACATAAAGTGTTGGGGAAACACCAGGAAGTTGAATAAATCTCATAGGAGTTGGGATGAAGAAGTTATCCCACTTTCAAATCAGGTGATTCCAGTTTCCCAGTTTGGGAATAGGACAGCTTCTTCGTCGTTCCAATCAAACCAGGATGAATCACTTTGTAAGAAGCTTGATTTTGATACATAAAATGGTGGAGAATCACCAGGAAGTTGAATAAATCTCATAGGAGTTGGGATGAAGAAGTTATCCCACTTTCTAATCAGGTGATTCCAGTTTCCCAGTTTGGGAATAGGACAGCTTCTTCGTCGTTCCAATCAAACCAGGATGAATCACTTTGTAAGAAGCTTGATTTGGATACATAAAGTGTTGGAGAATCACCAGGAAGTTGAATAAATCTCATAGGAGTTGGAATGAAGAAGTTATCCCACTTTCTAATCAGGTGATTCCAGTTTCCCAGTTTGGGAATAGGACAGCTTCTTCGTCGTTCCAATCAAACCAGGATGAATCACTTTGTAAGAAGCTTGATTTGGATACATAAAGTGTTGGAGAATCACCAGGAAGTTGAATAAATCTCATAGGAGTTGGGATTAAGAAGTTATCCCACTTTCAAATCAGGTGATTCCAGTTTCCCAGTTTGGGAATAGGACAGCTTCTTCGTCGTTCCAATCAAACCAGGATGAATCACTTTGTAAGAAGCTTGATTTTGATACATAAAATGGTGGAGAATCACCAGGAAGTTGAATAAATCTCATAGGAGTTGGGATGAAGAAGTTATCCCACTTTCTAATCAGGTGATTCCAGTTTCCCAGTTTGGGAATAGGACAGGTTCTTCGTCGTTCCAATCAAACCAGGATGAATCACTTTGTAAGAAGCTTGATTTTGATACATAAAATGGTGGAGAAACACCAGGAAGTTGAATAAATCTCATAGGAGTTGGGATGAAGAAGTTATCCCACTTTCTAATCAGGTGATTCCAGTTTCCCAGTTTGGGAATAGGACAGCTTCTCCGTCGTTCCAATCAAGCCAGGATGTATCACTTTGTAAGAAGCTTTATTTGGATACATAAAGTGTTGGATAATCACCAGGAAGTTGAATAAATGTGAGATTTGTAGAGTTCTCTTCTCTAGTTGTGTTTGTGTGTGTATAAACTCCAATGGAGAAAGATGAGAGATTGCTCTAGGTGATTTAGAAAGAGAGATTGATAAGAGTGTTTACTTAAATCAGAAACAAGAGACTTTGAGAGATTAGAAGATTAGAGACTAAGAAAGGGAGAGATTAAAGAGAATCTGATTCAAGAACACTTTTCATTTCCATGAAGTGGAGAGGGGAAATCCCCCAAACTCCCTTAAGGCACAAATCGCCAAGTTACATGCTTATTTATAAGCTCAATAGGTTTACACAATCTGAAACCTAAATCTAATGGATAATATTAACTTGAGTGAATGGATGGTGTAGATGAGATGGTCTTCTTGTAATATCTGAAGAGTTGTGAGGATAAGGTTGGCTGTTCACTTTAATTCAAACCAAGGCAAGCTGGCTCCTTGCTTGTGATTGGCTCTCCTTAGGCTCCTCCTAATCTTCCCATGCATCTGTCCAGGTTCATGGTCGTGGCTCCCTTCTCTTTACAGCAAGAGACAGCCTGTCCAAGACCAGAACTAGCCAATCACACACAAGGAAGCTCCCATTGGTTGTTTGCCTCCACAAAGCATCTTCTTAATGCCTTCTTGATGCCTTCTTGATTCCAAACGACCAGGGTATCACTTTTAGTGATGTTTAGAGTGATCTGAGTATTTAGGTAAGATTAGAAGAGATTTAGAGAAGATTAAAGTATGAAATGAGATTAAGAGTCTAAAGAACTAAAGAGAGACTAAGAGAGACTCATAACTTGCTTGAGCTTATTAATGAGACTGAGTTACAAATATATAGTGTCGAGATTAGGGTTTTACAACACAAGAGGATAAGCTAAAGCATGTGGAGTCAAAGAGGGTGGAGCGCTTCTTTTGAATTGATCCAATGAGGTTCTTCACATGTGTAAGGCATCTAGTATCTTGGATAAGATCCCTTTTGCCTTTCCAGCTGTGCCAGACTGTCACGCCCAGCTTCTTCCTTTCCCTTAACGGTCACAACTCATCCTAAGCTTTGGGTAAAGCTTCTTCCCTTCAACCGAGTTACTCGGGTAAGTTTCTTTTACCTTTGGTCGAGTTTGGTCGATACAATGTGTACGGCCGGTACGGCCTGTACGGCCTGTACGGTCCATCCGTACCAAACTCTCCCAAACTCTCCATGCTCTCCATTCCTCAACTCTACACTTCCTTATCTCTTTATCCCTTCAACCCCTCATCTCTTCTTCTTATACTCAGCTCAATTCAACACTCCCCCTCAATCTTAGCTTTATGAAAGTCTAAGATTGGACAGCCATGAGATCTTCCTCATTAAAAACCTCACCAAGGAAAACCCATTGGGACAAAACCTTGATGAGGGAAAAAGAGTAAAGACCTCACAGCCAAGGGGATCAGCTCCTTCTCTTCCCAAGATCAATGAGGCCCAACCTGATGTGAATGGACTCCATTGTCTTCTGTCTCGCAGCCTTGGTGAACACATCAGCTAACTGATCTTCACTCCTCGTATAGCAAGGTAAGATCACTCCAAGCACAATCATCTGTCTCACCTTGTGGCAATCAACCTCAATGTGCTTGGTTCTCTCATGGAACACCGAGTTGGATGCAATGTGAATGGCAGCTTGATTGTCGCAATGCATTGTCATTGGAGTGGCTTGATCAATCTCCAAGTGCTTCAAGATGCCTTTGATCCACACCAACTCGTTTGTGAGCTTCAGCATAGCTCTATACTCAGCTTCTGCACTTGAACATGACACCACCTTCTGCTTCTTGCTCTTCCAAGTCACCAAGTTGCCTCCAATGAATGTGCAATAGCCTGTGGTTGATCTCCTGTCAGCTCTATCTCCTGCCCAATCAGCATCACAATAGCCCACCACTTCTGTGCTTCCATTGCACCCCATCCATACTCCTTGATCCGGCGAGCCATTCAGATACATCAACAGCCTCTCCACCATGCGCCAGTGATGTTCCTTGGGAAGCTGCATGTGTTGGCTCACCTGATTCACAGCAAAACATATATCAGGCCTTGTAATGGTAAGGTAAATCAATTTGCCAACAAGTGTTCTATAGAGTTTAGGATCATGAAATGGCTTGCTGTCTTCAATCTCCCCCTCTCTTGGTACTTTGTAGCCATCCTCCATTGGCATCCTTGCTGTCTTGCCTCCATAAGCACCTGCACCTTTCAAAAGATCAAGTGTATACTTCCTTTGGGACATGAACAATCCTTCCTTAGATCTACAAATCTCAATTCCAAGGAAGTATTTCATTTCTCCCAAGTCTTTGATTTCAAACATAGACTTTAGGAATTCCTTGGTCGCTTTGATACCTTCCTTATCACTCCCAGTGATAATGATATCATCCACATACACAAGGAGAGCAACCATACCTGAGGGTGTAGTGAGTGTAAAGAGAGTGTGATCCAATTCTGACTTCTTGAAGCCTCGGCCATTCAGAGTTGTGCTCAACTTGTTATACCAAGCTCTTGGTGATTGCTTCAACCCATAAATGGCTTTCTTTAGCCTCAGTACATTCCCTCTCTTCACTAGATGTTCCAGACCTGGTGGAGGATACATATAGACTTCATCCTCAAGCTCTCCTTGTAGAAATGCATTCTTTACATCCATTTGCCACAATCCCCATCCTAGGTTCACAGCCAAGCTTAAAACAATCCTAATGGTGTGTAGCTTGGCTACTGGTGCAAATGTCTCAATGTAGTCCTCTCCATATGTCTGAGTGAACCCTCTTGCTACTAGTCTAGTCTTCTTCCTCTCAATCGACCCATCAGCCTTGTACTTGATTGTAAAGATCCATCTACTAGACACAGCTTTCTTCCCTTTTGGTAGTTCACTCTCATACCATGTATCATTCTTTATCATAGCTCCTGCCTCAGCTCCTACTGATTCCTTCCATTCCTTATCCTCCATTGCCTCTTCATAGCTTCTTGGAATGTGATTTTCATCCAAGTTTACCATGAATGCACAATGTGCTTCTGGATATTGAGCAAAAGAACACACGGCCTGAGTAGGATGCTTCACAGCTTGGGCATTGTAGTACACTCTTGTGTTTACCCAACTGGAAGGATCCTTTCTCAGCCTTGTACTTCTTCTCAATACTGGCCCTTCTTGCGCCATCTCTTGTTCTTCTTCTTGTGGCTGCACACTTGTTTCAGACCTTTCTTCTCCTAGCTGACTTGCTTCAGCTCCTTCTTCCCTTAGCTGACTCTCTTCAGCTCCTTCTTCTTGATCATTTGATTCCACAGCTTGATCATGAGAGCCAGAACTCTCTTCTCTACTTGTTTCTTCATGGTTTGGAGTTCTTGTTTCATTCCCCCCCTCATGCTCAAGGTTGGAAGTCTGATGATCCGGGACTGGGGTAGTGCTTCTCCCCCCTTGATGTCCTTGATTCATGTTGATTCCAAGGCCTTCTAGGATAATCCTCAAGGTTTCAGCTCTATCAGAGGTAAGATCCTTCAAGTCTTCTTGAATCTGTTCCTCATAATATCCTTTCTCTTCAACAAACTTCACTTCTCTAGATACTAACACTCTCCTTGTGTTAGGATCATAGCACTTGTATCCTTTCTGACTTGATGAGTATCCAATGAACATTGCCTTTGAACTCTTAGCTTCTAGCTTGTTTCTTATCTCTCCAGGCACCATCACAAAACACAAACACCCAAAGACCTTCATATGCTCGAGAGAAGGCTTGTACTGATTCAGTACCTCAAATGGTGATTGTCCTTGAAGGATCAGAGTTGGTGTCCTGTTGATGAGATAACATGCCGTAGCAACAGCATCACTCCAAAACTTCTTAGGCACATTGGATTGAAACATCATGGACCTGGCTACTTCCATCAAATGCCTGTTCTTCCTCTCAGCCACACCATTCTGTTGTGGTGTATAGGGACAGCTTGTCTGATGAAGGATTCCATGCTGAGCTAGGTGTAGCTTGAATGCTTGTCCCGTGTACTCTCCTCCATTATCTGACCTGAAAATCTTTATCTTGGCATTGTAATGGTTAGTCACATAGGATTGAAAATTTTTAAATGCATCAAGTACCCTATCTTTGGTTGGAATTAAGGTTAACCAGGTGTATTTGGATTTTTCATCAATGAAAGTTACATAATACTTATGATTTTCTCTAGATAGGCAGGGTGCAGTCCAAACATCAGAATGAATAAGATCAAAACACTTTTCATAAACAGTAGTAGACTTGTTAAAGACAGTTCTACAATGCTTGCCTAAAATGCAAGCTTCACAATCATTATTCTCAAAGGAAACACCTGGCAACATCAGTTTTAAAGCCTTATTATGAGGGTGTCCTAATCTAGCATGCCACAATGCATTTTTACTTAAACTAGAACTAGAAACAGAAGTAAACGAGCAGCTATATCTAGAAACAGGAGTGAGATCTTCAAGTAAATATAGCTCTCCTTTAGTCACTCCCTTTCCAATCATCTTGCTGCTTTTAATATCCTGAAACTTCACATCATTAGGACTGAATATAACATTGCATTGCAAATCAGTAGCACATTTCTTAACAGATAACAAGTTTGATGTAAATTCAGGCATATAAAAAGCTTTAGTTTCCTTATCAAATAGTTTAAGACTTCCTATTCCTCTAATAGGAATCTTATCTCCATTAGCAATCAGTACATTTCCATTCATTGGCACAATGTTTTTAATTAAGCTAGTGTCACTTATCATATGATGAGATGCACCTGAATCAATCACTAATGGCTTAATGTCATGAGAACTAGCAATATGCGCAAGGATACTAGATGGTTTGAATGCATGATCATTTCTAGCAAAGTTTGCAGTCCTAGATTGATTTACCATTTCTATCAAGCTCTCATGCATCCTATCAGTTCTAGTTAGATTCTCATAGTTCTCTACCACCCTAGCACCAAAGGAATACCCAAAGATGTTACCATTCTCCTTGAACATCTTGATGAGAGCATCAAGGTCGGATCTCCTTAGATACTCTTGATCATTGTTCCCACGGTTGCTTGATGCTCCAGTGTAGGCTACAAGAGACTTTCCATCACCTGCCTCACGCCCATCTATCTCCTTTCCTTTGCTTGTACCAGCTCCACTTGTTCCATCCGAGACATTAGCCCTTGCCTCACGGTCCTTCATGAACTTAGCCGGCTTGAGGTGAGGATGGAGTATCCAGCATTGGCTCTTCTTGTGGCCATGCTTCTTGCAATGATCACAACTCCCATTGAACCTCCTCTCCTCAAACTTCCCATGCGCAGCCGCAGCCTTGTTTGCTTGTGGAGCTTCACTACCTTCCTCTTGAGTTGCTTGGCTTGCAAGGGACAGGTCTCCTTTCTTTGCAAACAACCCAATGGAGCCTTGCTCTTTCTGAATCCGCGCACACACATCCTCAAGATCAGGTAGAGTGTCTTCTCTAAGCAGGTGCTGGATGAGACCGTTGTAAGCCGGGTTCAGCGTGAGGAGTAGCCCAAAGACCTTGTCTTGCTCTCTCCTCTTGTTAAGCTCATCAGCATCCGTTGTGCTTGGCCTGAGCATCTCCATCTCGGACCAGAGACTCCTGAATCTCCCTAGATGCTTGGTGAACTCCATGTCTTCTTGTACAAGGTTGTTGATGGCTTGCTTCACTTCAAACACTCGGCTTAGGTTTGACGTGTTGCCGTACACCTTCTTCAAAGTATCCCACAGCTCCTTAGCAGACTCACAGTAGCTGTATGCATCCAGAATGGCCGGCTCAAGTGACGCATGAAGCACAGACATCACCAGCATGTCCTCTTGATGCCACTTCTCTTCCGCCTTGCTTGCAGCCTCACCATCATCCTCTCCTTGAGTGATGAGTTTTGGAGCTTCTCCGGGGGTGATGTGCTTCCACAACCCCTTGCTTCCAACCGTGGTTCTCACCATCCGAGACCACACCAAGTAGTTGGTTCCCTTGAAAACCACAGCTACCTTCATGTTCATGTTCATCCCACTCTCCATGTTGAATGATGAACTCTCTAAGCTTCAGAAACTTTATCTTGAGTTGAATGACTTGTAGAACCCTTCACAGCCTCGATCTTCAACCCACACAGCTTCAGATGATACACCACAACCAGTCTTGAACTTGAAACGTACCCAGAAACTCTCAAACACACAAGAACACAAGAGTTTCTTCAAAGCTTCAACCTTGAGGCTTCAAAGAATCTCACACGACCTCAGGCTCTCACGAACCTGGCTCTGATACCATATCACTTTTAGTGATGTTTAGAGTGATCTGAGTATTTAGGTAAGATTAGAAGAGATTTAGAGAAGATTAAAGTATGAAATGAGATTAAGAGTCTAAAGAACTAAAGAGAGACTAAGAGAGACTCATAACTTGCTTGAGCTTATTAATGAGACTGAGTTACAAATATATAGTGTCGAGATTAGGGTTTTACAACACAAGAGGATAAGCTAAAGCATGTGGAGTCAAAGAGGGTGGAGCGCTTCTTTTGAATTGATCCAATGAGGTTCTTCACATGTGTAAGGCATCTAGTATCTTGGATAAGATCCCTTTTGCCTTTCCAGCTGTGCCAGACTGTCACGCCCAGCTTCTTCCTTTCCCTTAACGGTCACAACTCATCCTAAGCTTTGGGTAAAGCTTCTTCCCTTCAACCGAGTTACTCGGGTAAGTTTCTTTTACCTTTGGTCGAGTTTGGTCGATACAATGTGTACGGCCGGTACGGCCTGTACGGCCTGTACGGTCCATCCGTACCAAACTCTCCCAAACTCTCCATGCTCTCCATTCCTCAACTCTACACTTCCTTATCTCTTTATCCCTTCAACCCCTCATCTCTTCTTCTTATACTCAGCTCAATTCAACACAGGGCCTTCTCCCAACACCCTAAGATTGCACAAAGCCTCCTTGACATGTTCTGATCACGCCCTAAGCTTGCACATCTTGTCCCGGACTTTGCACAATCTCAAAACATCTCAAATGGGCGAGTTGTGATCTCTCGGGTTGTACCGGTCCGTACAGATCCGTACATGGCCGTACAGCCTCGCCCTATCTTTGCACACTCGCCCATTTGCTCCTCAACACTCTTCTAAGTCTCTCCTAGACTTTGACCTTGCTTAGAACATCCATCAGATCACTTCTGGACACCTTTAGACTCCTCATCACTCTTGATAGGCAATCTCTAAAGCTCTTGCCCTATCTTTGTACAAGATCCATCTCAACTCAACACCTCTAGCTCCTCCATTCCTTTCTTCAAGTTAACACTCCCCCTCAAGCTTAACTTTAGCTGATCCTAAGTCAAGCTTGGAACCTTGAAGAACTTCCTCATTAAAAACCTCACCAAGGAAAACCCTTTGGGACAAAACCTTGATGAGGGAAAAAGAGTAAAGTCTCCAAGGCCTAGGGATTGGCCAGTGAGTCTTTGTGCCTTACCAACAATGTAAGGAACACAAAGACTCTGGATCATGGCCCTCATGTGATGCAAGATAGAACCCACTCCTCTTGCTCATCATCAACACTTCTTGTACTCTTCTTTAGACAGATCTTGGTCTCTCCCCCTTTCTCACAACCTTCTTGTTGTGTATCAAGTGCTCGGACTACCAGATCTTCCTTGATAGATACAAGTTGAGTCTTGGCTGCTTCTTCTTCATGAGTCACCACCATGTTACTGAAACCTTCATGACCGGATGCTTCAGACTGTAGTACCAATCACCTCACTCTAGAGGCCGCATTGGTGATTGCTTCTTCATCCTTCATTCTGCTTCATAACTGATCTGCTCCTCTTCTTGAATAACCACCAAGTACTCTCAGATCATGTAAGCTTCAACACTCCCCCTCAAGCTTGAGACTCTCACAGGAACAAGCTTGGATGGATAGCTTCATGATCTGTACCATTACTCCATTGCAGCACCTTCTGAACTCGCCATCTTCATGGATTGCTTGTGGAAGCTTCAGCTACCTCTTCAGCCACCTCACACTAGAAGCCGCACTGATAGAGTCTCCATCTTCTCACAGCCAAGAGTGCTCTGAACACTCTCTTGCCTAGACACGCCACTGCCTAGACCCGGATAGCTCCTTCTTCTTCAGTTGCTTGCAATGGACCTTCTGAAACTTCTTGAACAGACTGATAGCTCACTAAACTCCCCTCCTCAAGCTTGGATTGAGTATAGGTCCAAGCTTGCAAGTGAGCTTCAGTGAGACTACACACCAGTGGCGCATCACCACTCTTGTATCCACTCTCCATTGCACACACAATGGGCAAACGTCTCCTACTTTCAACTCGGATGGATGGTGAACCAAGAACACATCTTGTGAACCTGAAACATCACTCAAACTCCAGCAAAGATGAGACACAATAGTATTGGGATCACTCCTTGATTAATCATCAAGTTTGATTCCCAATATCACAAGCATTGCAATAGATTAAACAAGTCATTTTCAAGTTCTAATCTTTGCAAGCAAACTCTCTAAGCACAAGCATTTTCTTTGCAAGCTACTTAGGCATTTTAAAGCTTCTTTACTCAGCAATTTAGACATGAATCTAATGCTTCAATGTAAGACAGCCACAAGACTATATGCAACAGCTTTAAATCAGTTTCAATACATGTATGCAAGCAGATTCAATCAATCACAACAAGCATCACTATGAACTGGAGCTAAGCATATTATTTCAATCTCAATCACCAAACAAGTCTCTTTAAGCATCCTGGGATAGATTCTAAATTCATTTCATTTCATTTAGCAATCTTTAAACAATCCTCAGGTTTTCAATCACATCACAACACACAACCAGATCTTATCACAAGCTCATTCTCACTTAAGGTTTAAAGAATCGCTTACTATCAAGGAACCAGGTTGGTCCTTGTATCACTCTCGGATGGTAAGCTCATGACTTTGAGGATATGTGAGTCTGGATCATTACCCATCTCCTTCTCCTTCAGTTCATGACTTCCTCCTTGTTTCTCATAATCACAAACCCCTCCTTTCTTCAAGCCCTCTACTCGCCATCTTCTGGATAGTTTTCTCTTCACACCAGATGAGGAACAGCCTTTGGACAAGGCGCCATGGACAAGGTTCGCGAGGCCTCTCCACACACCTTTGCTTCCAACAAGAGTCTTCATCAGGTACAGGTTGAACTGGCTGAGAGATAAGGAGTAACACGCCATGCTTCAGTCTTCTTCTTCTTGAAGTAACCAGAACCGCAAGTACATGTCTTCTAGGCTTTGATTTGAGCTGAGGTGAGAGCAAGTGATTTGCGGAAGCTACAGCTCAGGTTCTGATGAACCTGGCTCTGATACCATGTGAGATTTGTAGAGTTCTCTTCTCTAGTTGTGTTTGTGTGTGTATAAACTCCAATGGAGAAAGATGAGAGATTGCTCTAGGTGATTTAGAAAGAGAGATTGATAAGAGTGTTTACTTAAATCAGAAACAAGAGACTTTGAGAGATTAGAAGATTAGAGACTAAGAAAGGGAGAGATTAAAGAGAATCTGATTCAAGAACACTTTTCATTTCCATGAAGTGGAGAGGGGAAATCCCCCAAACTCCCTTAAGGCACAAATCGCCAAGTTACATGCTTATTTATAAGCTCAATAGGTTTACACAATCTGAAACCTAAATCTAATGGATAATATTAACTTGAGTGAATGGATGGTGTAGATGAGATGGTCTTCTTGTAATATCTGAAGAGTTGTGAGGATAAGGTTGGCTGTTCACTTTAATTCAAACCAAGGCAAGCTGGCTCCTTGCTTGTGATTGGCTCTCCTTAGGCTCCTCCTAATCTTCCCATGCATCTGTCCAGGTTCATGGTCGTGGCTCCCTTCTCTTTACAGCAAGAGACAGCCTGTCCAAGACCAGAACTAGCCAATCACACACAAGGAAGCTCCCATTGGTTGTTTGCCTCCACAAAGCATCTTCTTGATGCCTTCTTGATGCCTTCTTGATTCCAAACGACCAGGGCCTTCTCCCAACACCCTAAGATTGCACAAAGCCTCCTTGACATGTTCTGATCACGCCCTAAGCTTGCACATCTTGTCCCGGACTTTGCACAATCTCAAAACATCTCAAATGGGCGAGTTGTGATCTCTCGGGTTGTACCGGTCCGTACAGATCCGTACATGGCCGTACAGCCTCGCCCTATCTTTGCACACTCGCCCATTTGCTCCTCAACACTCTTCTAAGTCTCTCCTAGACTTTGACCTTGCTTAGAACATCCATCATATCACTTCTGGACACCTTTAGACTCCTCATCACTCTTGATAGGCAATCTCTAAAGCTCTTGCCCTATCTTTGTACAAGATCCATCTCAACTCAACACCTCTAGCTCCTCCATTCCTTTCTTCAAGTTAACAATAAATCTCATAGGAGTTGGGATGAAGAAGTTATCCCACTTTCAAATCAGGTGATTCCAGTTTCCCAGTTTGGGAATAGGACAGCTTCTTCGTCGTTCCAATCAAACCAGGATGAGTCACTTTGTAAGAAGCTTGATTTTGATACATAAAATGGTGGAGAAACACCAGCAAGTTGAATAAATCTCATAAGAGTTGGGATGAAGAAGTTATCCCACTTTCTAATCAGGTGATTCCAGTTTCCCAGTTTGGGAATAGGACAGCTTCTCCGTCTTTCCAATCAAACCAGGATGAATCACTTTGTAAGAAGCTTGATTTGGATATATAAAGTGTTGGAGAATCACCAGGAAGTTTAATAAATCTAATAGGAGTTGGGATGAAGAAGTTATCCCACTTTCTAATCAGGTGATTCCAGTTTCCCAGTTTGGGAATAGGACAGGTTCTTCGTCGTTCCAATCAAACCAGGATGAATCACTTTGTAAGAAGCTTGATTTTGATACATAAAATGGTGGAGAAACACCAGGAAGTTGAATAAATCTCATAGGAGTTGGGATGAAGAAGTTATCCCACTTTCTAATCAGGTGATTCCAGTTTCCCAGTTTGGGAATAGGACAGCTTCTCCGTCGTTCCAATCAAACCAGGATGAATCACTTTGTAAGAAGCTTGATTTGGATACATAAAGTGTTGGATAATCACCAGGAAGTTGAATAAATCTCATAGGAGTTGGGATGAAGAAGTTATCCCACTTTCAAATCAGGTGATTCCAGTTTCCCAGTTTGGAAATAGGACAGCTTCTTCGTCAATCCAATCAAACCAGGATGAATCACTTTGTAAGAAGCTTGATTTTGATACATAAAATGGTGGGGAAACACCAGGAAGTTGAATAAATCTCATAGGAGTTGGGATGAAGAAGTTATCCCACTTTCTAATCAGGTGATTCCAGTTTCCCAGTTTGGGAATAGGACAGCTTCTTCGTCGTTCCAATCAAACCATGATGAATCACTTTGTAAGAAGCTTGATTTTGATACATAAAATGGTGGAGAATCACCAGGAAGTTGAATAAATCTCATAGAAGTTGGGATGAAGAAGTTATCCCACTTTCTAATCAGGTGATTCCAGTTTCCCAGTTTGGGAATAGGACAGCTTCTTCGTCGTTCCAATCAAACCAGGATGAATCACTTTGTAAGAAGCTTGATTTTGATACATAAAATGGTGGAGAAACACCAGGAAGTTGAATAAATCTCATAGGAGTTGGGATGAAGAAGTTATCCCACTTTCTAATCAGGTGATTCCAGTTTCCCAGTTTGGGAATAGGACAGCTTCTTCGTCGTTCCAATCAAACCAGGATGAATCACTTTGTAAGAAGCTTGATTTGGATACATAAAGTGTTGGAGAATCACCAGGAAGTTGAATAAATCTCATAGGAGTTGGGATGAAGAAGTTATCCCACTTTCAAATCAGGTGATTCCAGTTTCCCAGTTTGGGAATAGGACAGCTTCTTCGTCGTTCCAATCAAACCAGGATGAATCACTTTGTAAGAAGCTTGATTTTGATACATAAAATGGTGGAGAAACACCAGGAAGTTGAATAAATCTCATAGGAGTTGGGATGAAGAAGTTATCCCACTTTCTAATCAGGTGATTCCAGTTTCCCAGTTTGGGAATAGGACAGCTTCTTCGTCGTTCCAATCAAACCAGGATGAATCACTTTGTAAGAAGCTTGATTTGGATACATAAAGTGTTGGAGAATCACCAGGAAGTTGAATAAATCTCATAGGAGTTGGGATGAAGAAGTTATCCCACTTTCTAATCAGGTGATTCCAGTTTCCCAGTTTGGGAATAGGACAGCTTCTTCGTCGTTCCAATCAAACCAGGATGAATCACTTTGTAAGAAGCTTGATTTTGATACATAAAATGGTGGAGAAACACCAGGAAGTTGAATAAATCTCATAGGAGTTGGGATGAAGAAGTTATCCCACTTTCTAATCAGGTGATTCCAGTTTCCCAGTTTGGGAATAGGACAGCTTCTTCGTCGTTCCAATCAAACCAGGATGAATCACTTTGTAAGAAGCTTGATTTGGATACATAAAGTGTTGGAGAATCACCAGGAAGTTGAATAAATCTCATAGGAGTTGGGATGAAGAAGTTATCCCACTTTCAAATCAGGTGATTCCAGTTTCCCAGTTTGGGAATAGGACAGCTTCTTCGTCGTTCCAATCAAACCAGGATGAATCACTTTGTAAGAAGCTTGATTTTGATACATAAAATGGTGGAGAAACACCAGGAAGTTGAATAAATCTCATAGGAGTTGGGATGAAGAAGTTATCCCACTTTCTAATCAGGTGATTCCAGTTTCCCAGTTTGGGAATAGGACAGCTTCTTCGTCGTTCCAATCAAACCAGGATGAATCACTTTGTAAGAAGCTTGATTTGGATACATAAAGTGTTGGGGAAACACCAGGAAGTTGAATAAATCTCATAGGAGTTGGGATGAAGAAGTTATCCCACTTTCAAATCAGGTGATTCCAGTTTCCCAGTTTGGGAATAGGACAGCTTCTTCGTCGTTCCAATCAAACCAGGATGAATCACTTTGTAAGAAGCTTGATTTGGATACATAAAATGGTGGAGAATCACCAGGAAGTTGAATAAATCTCATAGGAGTTGGGATGAAGAAGTTATCCCACTTTCTAATCAGGTGATTCCAGTTTCCCAGTTTGGGAATAGGACAGCTTCTTCGTCGTTCCAATCAAACCAGGATGAATCACTTTGTAAGAAGCTTGATTTGGATACATAAAGTGTTGGAGAATCACCAGGAAGTTGAATAAATCTCATAGGAGTTGGAATGAAGAAGTTATCCCACTTTCTAATCAGGTGATTCCAGTTTCCCAGTTTGGGAATAGGACAGCTTCTTCGTCGTTCCAATCAAACCAGGATGAATCACTTTGTAAGAAGCTTGATTTGGATACATAAAGGGTTGGAGAAACACCAGGAAGTTGAATAAATCTCATAGGAGTTGGGATGAAGAAGTTATCCCACTTTCAAATCAGGTGATTCCAGTTTCCCAGTTTGGGAATAGGACAGCTTCTTCGTCGTTCCAATCAAACCAGGATGAATCACTTTGTAAGAAGCTTGATTTTGATACATAAAATGGTGGAGAAACACCAGGAAGTTGAATAAATCTCATAGGAGTTGGGATGAAGAAGTTATCCCACTTTCTAATCAGGTGATTCCAGTTTCCCAGTTTGGGAATAGGACAGCTTCTTCGTCGTTCCAATCAAACCAGGATGAATCACTTTGTAAGAAGCTTGATTTGGATACATAAAGTGTTGGAGAATCACCAGGAAGTTGAATAAATCTCATAGGAGTTGGGATGAAGAAGTTATCCCACTTTCTAATCAGGTGATTCCAGTTTCCCAGTTTGGGAATAGGACAGCTTCTTCGTCGTTCCAATCAAACCAGGATGAATCACTTTGTAAGAAGCTTGATTTTGATACATAAAATGGTGGAGAAACACCAGGAAGTTGAATAAATCTCATAGGAGTTGGGATGAAGAAGTTATCCCACTTTCTAATCAGGTGATTCCAGTTTCCCAGTTTGGGAATAGGACAGCTTCTTCGTGTTTCCAATCAAACCAGGATGAATCACTTTGTAAGAAGCTTGATTTGGATACATAAAGTGTTGGAGAATCACCAGGAAGTTGAATAAATCTCATAGGAGTTGGGATGAAGAAGTTATCCCACTTTCAAATCAGGTGATTCCAGTTTCCCAGTTTGGGAATAGGACAGCTTCTTCGTCGTTCCAATCAAACCAGGATGAATCACTTTGTAAGAAGCTTGATTTTGATACATAAAATGGTGGGGAAACACCAGGAAGTTGAATAAATCTCATAGGAGTTGGGATGAAGAAGTTATCCCACTTTCTAATCAGGTGATTCCAGTTTCCCAGTTTGGGAATAGGACAGCTTCTTCGTCGTTCCAATCAAACCAGGATGAATCACTTTGTAAGAAGCTTGATTTGGATACATAAAGTGTTGGAGAAACACCAGGAAGTTGAATAAATCTCATAGGAGTTGGGATGAAGAAGTTATCCCACTTTCTAATCAGGTGATTCCAGTTTCCCAGTTTGGGAATAGGACAGCTTCTTCGTCGTTCCAATCAAACCAGGATGAATCACTTTGTAAGAAGCTTGATTTGGATACATAAAGGGTTGGAGAATCACCAGGAAGTTGAATAAATCTCATAGGAGTTGGGATGAAGAAGTTATCCCACTTTCTAATCAGGTGATTCCAGTTTCCCAGTTTGGGAATAGGACAGCTTCTTCGTCGTTCCAATCAAACCAGGATGAATCACTTTGTAAGAAGCTTGATTTTGATACATAAAATGGGGGGGAACACCAGGAAGTTGAATAAATCTCATAGGAGTTGGGATGAAGAAGTTATCCCACTTTCTAATCAGGTGATTCCAGTTTCCCAGTTTGGGAATAGGACAGCTTCTTCGTCGTTCCAATCAAACCAGGATGAATCACTTTGTAAGAAGCTTGATTTTGATACATAAAATTGTGGAGAAACACCAGGAAGTTGAATAAATCTCATAGGAGTTGGGATGAAGAAGTTATCCCACTTTCTAATCAGGTGATTCCAGTTTCCCAGTTTGGGAATAGGACAGCTTCTTCGTCGTTCCAATCAAACCAGGATGAATCACTTTGTAAGAAGCTTGATTTGGATACATAAAGTGTTGGAGAATCACCAGGAAGTTGAATAAATCTCATAGGAGTTGGGATGAAGAAGTTATCCCACTTTCAAATCAGGTGATTCCAGTTTCCCAGTTTGGGAATAGGACAGCTTCTTCGTCGTTCCAATCAAACCAGGATGAATCACTTTGTAAGAAGCTTGATTTGGATACATAAAGTGTTGGGGAAACACCAGGAAGTTGAATAAATCTCATAGGAGTTGGGATGAAGAAGTTATCCCACTTTCAAATCAGGTGATTCCAGTTTCCCAGTTTGGGAATAGGACAGCTTCTTCGTCGTTCCAATCAAACCAGGATGAATCACTTTGTAAGAAGCTTGATTTTGATACATAAAATGGTGGAGAATCACCAGGAAGTTGAATAAATCTCATAGGAGTTGGGATGAAGAAGTTATCCCACTTTCTAATCAGGTGATTCCAGTTTCCCAGTTTGGGAATAGGACAGGTTCTTCGTCGTTCCAATCAAACCAGGATGAATCACTTTGTAAGAAGCTTGATTTTGATACATAAAATGGTGGAGAATCACCAGGAAGTTGAATAAATCTCATAGGAGTTGGGATGAAGAAGTTATCCCACTTTCTAATCAGGTGATTCCAGTTTCCCAGTTTGGGAATAGGACAGCTTCTCCGTCGTTCCAATCAAACCAGGATGAATCACTTTGTAAGAAGCTTGATTTGGATACATAAAGTGTTGGAGAATCACCAGGAAGTTGAATAAATCTCATAGGAGTGTGGATGAAGAAGTTATCCCACTTTCAAATCAGGTGATTCCAGTTTCCCAGTTTGGGAATAGGACAGCTTCTTCGTCGTTCCAATCAAACCAGGATGAATCACTTTGTAAGAAGCTTGATTTTGATACATAAAATGGTGGAGAAACACCAGGAAGTTGAATAAATCTCATAGGAGTTGAGATGAAGAAGTTATCCCACTTTCTAATCAGGTGATTCCAGTTTCCCAGTTTGGGAATAGGACAGCTTCTCCGTCTTTCCAATCAAACCAGGATGAATCACTTTGTAAGAAGCTTGATTTGGATACATAAAGTGTTGGAGAATCACCAGGAAGTTTAATAAATCTCATAGGAGTTGGGATGAAGAAGTTATCCCACTTTCTAATCAGGTGATTCCAGTTTCCCAGTTTGGGAATAGGACAGTTTCTTCGTCGTTCCAATCAAACCAGGATGAATCACTTTGTAAGAAGCTTGATTTTGATACATAAAATGCTGGAGAAACACCAGGAAGTTGAATAAATCTCATAGGAGTTGGGATGAAGAAGTTATCCCACTTTCTAATCAGGTGATTCCAGTTTCCCAGTTTGGGAATAGGACAGCTTCTCGTCGTTCCAATCAAACCAGGATGAATCACTTTGTAAGAAGCTTGATTTGGATACATAAAGTGTTGGATAATCACCAGGAAGTTGAATAAATCTCATAGGAGTTGGGATGAAGAAGTTATCCCACTTTCAAATCAGGTGATTCCAGTTTCCCAGTTCGGAAATAGGACAGCTTCTTCGTCAATCCAATCAAACCAGGATGAATCACTTTGTAAGAAGCTTGATTTTGATACATAAAATGGTGGGGAAACACCAGGAAGTTGAATAAATCTCATAGGAGTTGGGATGAAGAAGTTATCCCACTTTCTAATCAGGTGATTCCAGTTTCCCAGTTTGGGAATAGGACAGCTTCTTCGTCGTTCCAATCAAACCAGGATGAATCACTTTGTAAGAAGCTTGATTTGGATACATAAAGTGTTGGAGAAACACCAGGAAGTTGAATAAATCTCATAGGAGTTGGGATGAAGAAGTTATCCCACTTTCAAATCAGGTGATTCCAGTTTCCCAGTTTGGGAATAGGACAGCTTCTTCGTCGTTCCAATCAACCCAGGATGAATCACTTTGTAAGAAGCTTGATTTGGATACATAAAGTGTTGGAGAATCACCAGGAAGTTGAATAAATCTCATAGGAGTTGGGATGAAGAAGTTATCCCACTTTCTAATCAGGTGATTCCAGTTTCCCAGTTTGGGAATATGACAGCTTCTTCGTCAATCCAATCAAACCAGGATGAATCACTTTGTAAGAAGCTTGATTTTGATACATAAAATGGGGGGGGGGGGGAACACCAGGAAGTTGAATAAATCTCATAGGAGTTGGGATTAAGAAGTTATCCCACTTTCTAATCAGGTGATTCCAGTTTCCCAGTTTGGGAATAGGACAGGTTCTTCGTCGTTCCAATCAAACCAGGATGAATCACTTTGTAAGAAGCTTGATTTTGATACATAAAATAATGGAGAAACACCAGGAAGTTGAATAAATCTCATAGGAGTTGGGATGAAGAAGTTATCCCACTTTCTAATCAGGTGATTCCAGTTTCCCAGTTTGGGAATAGGACAGCTTCTTCGTCGTTCCAATCAAACCAGGTTGAATCACTTTGTAAGAAGCTTGATTTGGATACATAAAGTGTTGGAGAATCACCAGGAAGTTGACTAAATCTCATAGGAGTTGGGATTAAGAAGTTATCCCACTTTCAAATCAGGTGATTCCAGTTTCCCAGTTTGGGAATAGGACAGCTTCTTCGTCGTTCCAATCAAACCAGGATGAATCACTTTGTAAGAAGCTTGATTTGGATACATAAAGTGTTGGGGAAACACCAGGAAGTTGAATAAATCTCATAGGAGTTGGGATGAAGAAGTTATCCCACTTTCAAATCAGGTGATTCCAATTTCCCAGTTTGGGAATAGGACAGCTTCTTCGTCGTTCCAATCAAACCATGATGAATCACTTTGTAAGAAGCTTGATTTTGATACATAAAATGGTGGAGAATCACCAGGAAGTTGAATAAATCTCATAGAAGTTGGGATGAAGAAGTTATCCCACTTTCTAATAAGGTGATTCCAGTTGTTGACATGAAAGCATGAATGACATAGAGGAAGAAGAAATCAAGTCAAGACATACATCCGGAGTGATCAAAGTAAGCTTGTCCGTACAAGTGTGATCTAACTTGGCGTGCAAGGCAAGAGGAGACTTATCTGTGATCAAGAAGGATGTTATACTTGCCCTAAGATATTTAAAAGATGTCGGCCAAGAGAAGGGATCCGTTGAAGAAGAAGACAAGGTGGTTCAAAGGAGAGAGAGCCGTTTGGTGCTGTCGCTTTCCACCTTGGCTGTGCGCAACCTGCCCTTGATCAGGCCTCTTTGTTTATTCTTTTCTTCTATGTCAACTTGCCATTAGTTTATTCATTGTTGCATCTATTTAAAGTATGTAATCAGGACCAAATGGATCAAGGAAAATAAACACTTCCTCACTTCTCTCTTATGTTTTCGAAATCTCTCTCTCTCTCTCTCTCTCTCTCGGATTCTTAGTAAAACCCTAGCTATCTCTTCTCTTTGTTCTTGATAAATCACACAAGCCACTCTTATAACTCATTCATTTTATCATGGTATCAGAGCAACAAAGCTCTTGAAACCCTTATCTATGATTTTTAAAGAGATCTCTACTCTGGTTGTGTGTATGTGTGTATAAACTCCAATGGAGAAAGATGAGAGCTTAGTTCTAGGTGATTTAAGAACAGAGATGGGTGAGAGTGTTTAAGTGTTTAAGAGACTAAAGAGAATGAGATTAAGAGACTGAGAGACTAGAGAGAGACTGAGAGAATAAGAGACTGAAGATTAGGGAAGGAGAAGGGAAAACCCCCTTACTCACTTAGTTTATACAAAATGCCACATATAAGCTTATATATGCTCTTACAAGATGCAAATCATAAACCTAAATCTAATGGCTGATATAACTTGAATTTAAATGGATGGATAGGATGGAGAGTAAGGCTGGTCGTGATTCTTCATTGGCTGTGCTCTTGTTGCTTCATGATTGGCTCATTTGAATCTGGTCAATGTGGAGACTGGTGCCTGATTGGTTGCTGTAAGGCTCCCTTGAACTTTCCCATATATCAGACTAGATACATGGTCAATACACAGCTCTTGGCCAGCCTGTTCCAGCCTGTCTTTGGCGCCAGCTTCCTTCTTTTGTCTTCTTCTCTTAAGAGCTTACCTCTGCCCTATTTTTGCACCAACCTCAAATGTGCTCAAATGGTCGACTGGTGAACTTTCGAGATGTCTCGGTCCGTACGGATCCGTACGGTCCGTACAACGTCCGTACCAAATCCGTACGGCCAGTCCCTAAGTTTGCACACTTGCCCAAATACTCTTCTAAGTCCCTCCTGGACTTGGCCCTATCTTTGCACAACCATCAGATCACTTCTGGACACAAAGAGACACTCCTGAAGCTTGATAGACAATCCCTAAAGGACTTGCCCTATCTTTGTACCAGACCTAACTCCTCCATACTTCTCCTTTCACTCCATTTCTATTCTTCAAGTTAACACAAGCTCTATCTTCTCTTCAGTTCAACACTCCCCCTCAAGCTTGACTTTAGGAGATCCTAAGCCAAGCTTGGAACTCTGAAGAGTCTCCCTCATTAAAAACCTTACAAGGAAAACCCATTGGGACAAAACCTTGCAAGGGAAAAAGAGTAGAGCTCTCCAAAGCCTAGGGATTGGCCAGTGAACTCTTGTGCCTTAGAACCAGTGTGGTTGGACACAAGAAGTTCTGGATCACGGCCTAAACTGGTGCAGCAACTCATCAAGACCTTGCGCACTAAACAACTCAGCTTCACCTCTTCATGAAACCGGTTTGAAGTCTCCCCCTCTCAACTGACTTCACAGCCATCTTAGAGAAGCTAGGACACGACCAGATCATCTTCAAAACACTAGTGAGACTTATCAACACTTCACACACGGCTTGCCCTCTTCATCGACCAGGTTTGGAATCTCCCCCTCTCAACTAACTTCACAGCCTCTTTAGAGAAGCTAAGAGATGACCCGGAACATCTTTAGTGAGGCTCAAGCAATGGTACCTGATACATTATCCCAAAGGTGCATCAGTACCTATCAACACCAACAAATGAATATCCTGCATCCCAATTGATGCACACAATCTCACAGTTTAATCATAAACATTTTCAGTATCTTTTCAAACACAAGCAATGACTAAGATGAATGAAAAAAGGTTTGAAAAGAGTTTTTAAAAAGTCTAAGGGAACTTCCCTTGTGTTTTTTGTGAGTTCCCTAACTCGGCCAATGCACCATCTTCATGGCATCATCAACTTCTTGGAAAGGCAGAATGGATTCATCAGCTTCTCCTCAATCACCTCTCATTGAAGCCGCATTGATGGAGAGCCTTCTTCCTCACTTGCCAAGACTGCTCTGAACAGCCTCTTGCCTAGACACGCCACTGACTTGGTCCGGTTGATGATCCTTGTAGAAGTCTTTGCAAAGACTTGTTACTGACCATGGATCATATGCATGAAGACTCCCCCTCAAGCTTAGAACCAAGACTAGAAGGAGCTAAGCTTGTGATGATCCTATGCATCTCCATGGTCTAATAACTATCATCTTTTATGATAGCTTTCTTGTTGTGAGTTTTCTCTCTTCCTTAACCAGGAATTAGGGTGTTTGAATCACCATAGAGAGTCTCACAAGACACAACTCTCATTGCATAATGACCCATGCTACACTTCCTGTAGACTAAGGACTAGATATGTCCAATGGTATTATGCAATGGCCATCTCTCATTGCATAATCAATCACACTACACTTCCTGTAGATTATGGACTAACATGTCCAAGTGATGATATGTAATGGCACAAGACCTTTGTCTCTACATTCTTGGTTGATGGCGAGTTACATGTATCACTTCCCTTGTGTACCTAACACCACCAAAACTCAATGCAAGATCAGATCATCCCATTGGGATCAAACCAAGATCATCCATCCTGTTTGATCACCAATGCCACAATAATATATGATACTTGAAACAAGCTAGACAATCAAGAAAATCAAGCAAAGACAATCAATTCAGTTTTTTTTTTTTAAATGCAACAATAGATGAATGCATTAGGTTACACTAACTATATGAATGAAACAGATTCAATCCAAATGGAACACAAGTCTAGATGATACTTATGCAATTAAGGCGACAAGAGTGACTCAATTCATGCTTATGCTCACTAGTTTTATCAAGGCCAATGATTCAAGTAGCTTAGACATACTTCTAAATGCTTATAAGACATCACTGATGGATTTAACTATGGCATAGCAACAATCAGAACTGTGTTGAACTGAAGAGAAGAATGGAGCTTGTACATATAGGGGCAAGCTCTTGAAGATCTTAAGAAGAGTTCTATGAAGCTTCAGAAGTGATAAGAAGCTGATACAAGATTGGGGCAATGTCCAAGAAGGGTTCTAATCAGACATGGGAGAACATTGGAGGAGTTTAGGCTGCAATGGTTAAATGAGAAAGTTAGGGCGATCCGTACGGACGGCCGTACGGACTGTACGGACCGTACGGACCAGGGCGTCCCAAAACTTATCATCTCGACCATTTAAGCATAGTTGAGGAATGTGCAAGCTTAGGGCACAATGTGTACGGCCAGGAAGTCCGTACAGCATGGTCTGGTCATGACTTGGGTCACAAGGCATGGAGAAACTCATTTGGACCTTATACATGAAGAAGGGATCAAAATGGCATCTTGGATGGCCTTGGAAAGGATCAGGTGAGATGCTGTCCGTGTATGGATAAGGTCTTCACTCCTATTGGCTTATTCAGTCCACAAGACAGCTCATGACAGCCTGTGTAAAGACCAGGAACGCCCAAGCTTCCTATTGGCCAAGCATGTGAAGCTTATGGTCCATAGAATTCAAAATAAGGCTCCTCCTTGTTTGACTTCACATGTGTGATGTATCTGACTGTAAACCCTAGTAGAAAACAGTCTGTCCTATTTAAATAAGAGGCAGAGACGATTTGTAAGCTCTAAGTGAGTAAGGGGGTTTCCCTTCTCCTTCTCTAATCTTCAGTCTCTTATTCTCTCAGTTTCTCTCTAGTCTCTTATGTCTCTTAATCTCTGTTCTTAAGTCTCACATACTCATAAACACTCTCACTAATCCTTTCCTATATATCACCTAGAACAAGCTCTAATCATTCTTCATTGAAGCTTATACACACACACATACTACCAGAGTAGAGATCTCTTTAAAAATCATATGGTATCAGAGCCAGGTTCATCAGAACCTGAGCTGTAGCTTCCGCACAACACAAGCTCTACCCTCAGCTCAAATCCAACCCTTGAAGACATTCCCATCCGAGTTCAGTTTCTCCATGAGAAGAAGACTGAAGGGCGTGTCTCTTATCCTTTCCCTTGTCTATACTGATGGAGAGACTCATTGGAAGCAGAAGTGTATGGAGAGGACTCACGAACCTCATCCAAGGCGCCTCCTCCAAGAGCTTTCTTCACCCGGTTCATCATGAAAGCTGTCAAGATGATGGCGCCTAGAAGACTTGAAGAAAGGAGGAGTCTTTGAGTTGGAGAAACAAGAAGGTGGCCATGAACTGAAGGAGTAGGAGGTGGGTGACTATCCAGACTCTCAGATTCAACAAAAGCCATGGCCAGTCCCCTTGGAGTTTTAAGGAACCAACCTGGTTCCTTGTGTAAGCGATTTTAAAACCCTCTTGATAATGAGCTTGTGTTGTTGACTGGTTGTATTGTGTGATGTGATTGAAAACCTGAGGACTGTTAAAGATTGATAAATTAAAATGTTTAGAATCTGTCCCAGGATACTTTAAGAGCTTTGTTTGGTGACTGAATGTGATTAATATGCTTAGCTTCGTTTCATAGTGATGCTTAGAGTGATTAACTGAATCTGCTTGCATACATGGATTGAAACTGAATTTAAAGCTGTTGCATATAGTCTTGTGGCTGTCTTACATTGAAGCATTAGATTCATGTCTAAAGTGCTGAGTAAAGAAGCTTTTAAAAGTGCCTAAGTAACTTGTCTTGAATCTGTTAGGATCTTGCTTGTTCTTAGAGAGCTAGCTTGCAAAGAATAGAACTTGATAATGCCTTGTGCCTATCTGTTGCATTGCTTGTGAGATTGGGAATCAAACCTGATGATTAATCAAGGATTGATTATACACTTTTGTGTATGTAGAGTGATGAATGAATATCAAGAGATGATTTGTGTAGTTTGTATGAGATTAGGAGATTAAGAGAGACTAAGAGAATAAAGAACAAGAGAGAATACTCAAAACTCCATTAATTGATTTAATGTCTCAGATACAAGTTATATATGAAGAGATAAGGCTAATACAAAGGTGATTTCGAAATGGGACTGAAAGCATGTGAAGTCAAGGCTAGCTGGCTGCTGAGAGGCTTCACATGCTTGGACAGGCTGTAAAGTAGCTTTACCTTTCCAGCTATGACCAGACCTTATCCAAACAGCTCCTCCCTTATCCTGATCCCTCTTGGGCGTGCTCCTCCTCACCAAAGTGATCCAAGGTAACTTCCTAAGCCTTTAACTTAGTTACCACAGTAAAACTAAAGTTACTGTGGTAAAACTCCAAAGTTACTATCTGCCCCAATACTCTTCCTCTATCAATATATCCACTCTTTATCACCTCATCTCAACACTCCCCCTCAAGCTTGACCATGTGGAACAAGTCAAGCTTGGAAACCATGAAGACCTCCCTCATTAAAAACCTCACCAAAGAAAACCCATTGGGATAAAACTTTGATGAGGGAAAAAGAGTGGAGACTCCATGGTTAAGGGGCTCAGCTCCTGGGAGTAAGATCAATGAGTCCAAGCCTGGATAGTATGGACTCCATTGTCTTCAATCTCGCTGCCTTGGTAAACACATCTGCAAGCTGATCTTCACTTCTTGTATAACATGGCAGAATCACTCCTAAGATAATCATCTGCCTCACCTTATGACAATCCACCTCTATGTGCTTTGTTCTCTCATGAAACACTGAGTTGGAGGCAATGTGGATAGCTGCTTGATTGTCACAATGCATAGTCATAGGAGTACTCTGCTCAATCTCTAGATGCTTCAAGATCCCTTTGATCCACACCAACTCGTTTGTCAGCTTCAACATGGCTCTATACTCAGCTTCAGCACTTGAACAAGAGATAACCTTTTGCTTCTTACTCTTCCAAGTAACCAAGTTCCCTCCAATGAATGTACAATACCCAGTAGTTGATCTCCTGTCCACTCTATCTCCTGCCCAATCAGCATCACAATACCCAACCACTTCTGTACTGCCATTACAGCCCATCCAAACTCCTTGTCCAGCCGTCCCACTTAGATACCTCAGTATCCTATCAACCATCTTCCAATGATGAACCTTTGGCGCCTGCATATGTTGACTCACTTGATTCACCGCAAAGCATATATCTGGCCTAGTAATGGTCAAGTAGATCAGCTTGCCAACCATCTTCCTGTATAGCTTAGAATCCTCAAACAGCTGCTTCTCTTCAACCTCCCCCTCACGCAGAACCTTATATCCCTCCTCTAGGGGTGTCTTGGCTATCTTTCCTCCAAGCACATCAGTCTCCTTCAACATATCCATAGTATACTTCCTTTGAGACATAAACAAACCCTCCTTTGATCTGCATATCTCAATGCCCAGAAAATACTTCATCTCTCCCAAATCCTTGATGTCAAACACAGATCTAAGAAACTCCTTAGTAGCTTGAATCCCTGCCTTATCACTCCCTGTGATAATCAGGTCATCCACATACACTAGAATCACAATGATCCCTGAAGGTCCTGTCAAGGTGAAGAGAGTGTGATCTAATTCAGACTTCCTAAAACCTCTCCCATTGAGTGTTGTACTCAGCTTCCTGTACCAAGCTCTAGGTGATTGTTTCAGCCCATATATTGCCTTCTTCAACCTCAAAACATTCCCTGGCTTTACTAGATGCTCAAGACCAGGAGGCGGATGCATGTATACTTCATCTTCAAGTTCACCTTGCAGGAAAGCATTCTTCACATCCATTTGCCACAAATCCCACTCCAAGTTTGTTGCAATGGACAACACAATCCGAACTGTGTGCAGCTTAGCTACTGGTGCAAAGGTATCAATGTAATCCTCTCCATAGGTCTGTGTAAATCCTCTTGCAACCAATCTGGTCTTCTTCCTATCAATCTGTCCATTTGCTAGATACTTGATTGTGAAGATCCATCTACTAGATACAGCCTTCTTTCCCTTAGGCAGCTCACTCTCATACCATGTATCATTTTTGATCATAGCACCTGCTTCAGCTTCCACTGATTCTTTCCATTCCTTGTCTAACATAGCTTCTTCATAAGTCCTTGGTACATAACTCTCATCCAGACTAATCATAAAGGCATAATGCTCCTCTGGAAACTCAGCAAAGGAACACACGGCTTGAGAAGGATGCTCCACAGCCTGGGCATTGTAGTACACTCTCGTGTTTACCCAGTTGGAAGGATCCCTCTTTATCCTTGTGCTCCTCCTCAAAGCTTGAACCTGATCTTCAGTTTGCACACTAGCCTGCTCCACTTGCTCTTCTTCTGAACTGGCTGGTCTGACTTGTTCTTCTCTACTAGACTGAACCTCATCCACTTCTCCACTAGACTGAACCTCATCCACTTCTCCACTAGACTGAATATTGTTCTCAACTTCTTGTGATGTATCTTGATCATGAAGACCTGAATCCTCTTGGTTTTGCTCTTGCTCACCAGATTCAGTTCCATTCCCCCTCTCATGATCAAGAGGAGTTGTTCTTCCAGCTCCACCAGTCTGATTGGAAGGCTCTCTCCTTCCGGATTCCTGATCCTGGGATAACCCTATCCCGAGCTTCTCCAACAACACTCTCAGTATTGTTGCCTTATCAGATGGAGCTTGAGACAAATCCTTCAGATTTTCCCACTCCTTTTCTTCATAATAACCTTTTGTTTCAACAAACTTCACTTCTCTAGATACCATCACCCTCCTTGCTTCAGGATCATAGCACTTGTACCCCTTCTGAGTGATAGAATAACCAATGAACATAGCCTTAGTACTCTTTGCCTCCAGCTTGTTTCTCTGCTCTCCTGGAACCATGACATAGCACACACACCCAAAGACACGTAGGTGATCAATGACAGGTTTTCTCTTGTTCAACACTTCAAATGGAGACAGATTCTTCAATATCTTGGTTGGAACCCGGTTGATGAGATAGCAAGCAGTCTGCACAGCATCACTCCAAAAACGTTTTGGGACATTTGCATGAAACATCATCGATCTAGCAACCTCCATCAAGTGCCTGTTCTTCCTCTCAGCTACACCATTCTGCTGTGGTGTATAAGGGCAGCTAGTCTGATGCACAATCCCATGCTTGGCTAGATGACTCTTGAAGGCATTGCTGATGTATTCACCTCCATTATCTGATCTCAGTACCTTCACAGTAGCATTGTATTGATTAGATACATATGCTGGAAGTTCATAAATGCTTCTAGCACCCTATCTTTAGATGGAAGCAATGTAAGCCAAGTATACTTAGACTTCTCATCAATGAATGTCACAAAGTACTTCTGGCTATCTCTAGACAAACAAGGAGCAGTCCACACATCTGAATGAACTAGATCAAAGCAATGCTCATAAGTAGTTTCTGATGTTGGAAAAACAGTCCTACAATGCTTTCCTAATATGCATGCTTCACACTCCAAGTGATTAAATGACATATTAGGAAGTATCAATTCAATAGCACGAGCATGAGGATGTCCCAATCTAGCATGCCAAGTAATGCTATCAATCTTCTCATAAGTACTACTCAAACACATAGAATCAAAGGGTTTAGAGATCTTAGCCAATTGGAGCTGGTATAGATTATTCTTGCTGTCTCCTCTCCCAATGACCTTTCCAGTCTTCAAATCTTGGAACTCAACATCATCTGGCCTGAATACTACTTGACAGCCAAGATCAATCGTGGCTTTCCTCACAGATAGTAGATTTGAAGCAAACTGTGGCATGTAGAAGGCATCTGAGTCTTTATCAAATAGCTTGAGCTTTCCAACTCCTTCTATTGGAATCCTATCACCATTAGCTATCATCACACCCCCAGTAGCTTTCTTTACATCACTCATTAAGCTTCTGTCACTAATCATGTGATGACTTGCTCCAGAATCAACAATGATGGGTTTGTTGGATGTGGATGCTTTGGCAGGAGCACCTTGTCTCCGGGTCGTAGCCAAAGCATACACATACTTGACAAACTCATCCCATTCCTCCTTTGTGACAGGCTCATCAGCTCCTTTGGTCTCTAGCTTCCTCATAACCCCACTGCTCTCTACAGATTCTCCAATGTAAGCTGAGTACAAGCATTCTCCTACTTGCATACTCTCCTTGATATCCTTCCTCCATAATCTGCTCATCATGACCCACATCTTAGAAAGTTTTCTCAACTTTCCCTTCTTGCAGCTTGTACCTCTCTTCCATCTATCTGCCTTATTGTTTATCTCCCACACATCACACATGTGTTCAACCAGCTCACATATCTCTCCCATAAGAAAGCCAAAGATCACATTTTGCTTCCTCCTTCCTTGACACCAACTCGGACTTGCTGTATGAGTTTTCACCATACTCAACTCTGATTCTACTTCTCTCAGCCTCCCCACAAGCTGATACAACTCGTCCTTCCCTTGTCTTAGACTATAGATCACGCCCTTGGCTTCATGAACCTCCAACCTTGCTGTCTGACCTTCTTCAGCAGCTACCTCCTTTAAAGATTCCACCTTTACTTGAATCTCCTCCAACCTTGCTGTCTGACCTTCTTCAGCAGCTACCTCCCTTAAAGGTTCCACCTTTACTTGAATCTCCTCCAAACTTGCTGTCTGATCTTTCTCAGCAGCTCTCACCTTTAAAGGTTCTTCCTTTTCATGATTACTCCAAATCCCACAGCTTTCCCAAGCTGTCTTTATCCAGCTTGACCAAGCACACTCGTTTTCTCTCTCTTTCTTCTCTTCACTTCTTGATCTTGTCTCCTCCACCATGCTTAACTCGTTTGAATCCATCAGAAACTCTCCACAGACTCAATTTGATCTCAAGCACACCAAAAAGCACCAAGAACACATCAAGAACACCAAGAACACCTCAAGAACACCTCAAGAAACTCAGATTTCGAAAATCATAATCAAACACACTCTCCCCTTTGCGCAACCTGGCTCTGATACCATATACACTTTTGTGTATGTAGAGTGATGAATGAATATCAAGAGATGATTTGTGTAGTTTGTATGAGATTAGGAGATTAAGAGAGACTAAGAGAATAAAGAACAAGAGAGAATACTCAAAACTCCATTAATTGATTTAATGTCTCAGATACAAGTTATATATGAAGAGATAAGGCTAATACAAAGGTGATTTCGAAATGGGACTGAAAGCATGTGAAGTCAAGGCTAGCTGGCTGCTGAGAGGCTTCACATGCTTGGACAGGCTGTAAAGTAGCTTTACCTTTCCAGCTATGACCAGACCTTATCCAAACAGCTCCTCCCTTATCCTGATCCCTCTTGGGCGTGCTCCTCCTCACCAAAGTGATCCAAGGTAACTTCCTAAGCCTTTAACTTAGTTACCACAGTAAAACTAAAGTTACTGTGGTAAAACTCCAAAGTTACTATCTGCCCCAATACTCTTCCTCTATCAATATATCCACTCTTTATCACCTCATCTCAACATTGATCCCAATACTCTTGTGTCTTATCCTTGCTGGAGTTTGAGTGGTGTTTCAGGTTCACAAGAAGTGTTCTCTGCTCACCACCTATCCAAGACAAGAGGAAGACTTGAACCATTGTGTGGAGCAATGGGAAGATACTTGTGTGTAGAAGCTGGTTTAAGAAGCGCAGGCCACAAGGTTGTTGAGCTCCTGGTTCAAGACATACAAGCGGAAGACCAACCATTGTGTGGAGCAATGGGAAGGTTCTTGTGTGTAGAAGCCGGTTTAAGAAGCGCAGGCCACGAGGTTGTTGAGCTCCTGGTTCAAGGCACACAAGAAGAAGAAGGTCACCACCTATGCCATGAGGAAGGCCGGTGATCTGAGGGTACTTGAAGCTTAAAGCAAAAGGATGGATCAGTGATTTAAGCGCAGCTGTTAGGGTGATGTGCTCCTGGTCTTGAAGTTCATTGAGGCTCATTTCAAGCTTGGATCTCCCCTATTCTCGGTCTCAAGCTTGCGGTGCTAGTATTCAAATGAGCAACCTGAAGAGCTAAAGTTCAAGAACTGTTTCCTCTTTATCATTACAATAGAATGATAAAATGAAGCCTGTTGCCAACATTCTGTGGGAAGTCCATGAGAGTTTTATAGGATTTATGTGAGAGTTTAAGGAAGATTTGTGAAGAGATTAGAGAAGAACTAGGTTGAACCGTGAGAGAGAGAGAGAGATTGACAAAGAGAATAATAGAGAACTCTTTTCCCTTGAATGATTTGTTTATGGGAACAACCCATTTATAGAATTCATACAGCAAGATGTCGACATTAAGGAAACAATAAACAAAGAAGTTAAGACAGAGGAGAGATGGGCAAAGTGGTCCTGGATAGTGACAGGTCCTAACGGGTGGGAAGACTTTGAATCCTTAACCAGACCCGTGACCTGCACTCTCAACGGTTCCCCACTTCCCTTAGGCGATTCCAAACATTCTTCTTGCCTTCTTCTCTTCTACATCAGTCACTCTTATGTCTTGCACTCCAAGTTAGGGTTGTCTTGTACGGACAGACTTGTCTAGCAAGGTAAGTTGAGTGATTGCTTGATCCGGATGTAATTGTTCCCCTCTTGCTTCTTACTTCATTCTCCTCTCTTTATTGCTTCATGTCAACACTCCCCCTCAAGCTTGACAGTGGTGATTGTCAAGCTTGGAAACCATGAAGCATTCCCTCATTAAAACCTTTACTTGGAAAAACCACTTGGGATAAAAACCAAGCAAAGGAAAAAGAGTAGAATACTCCATGGTGAGGGGATTATTGACATGGGAGGTTTATGAGTCCAAGTCTTGGAAGAATGGACTCACAAACTTTGCTACTGGCCGCCTTGGTGAAGATGTCAGCCAGCTGATCCTCACTTCTTGTATAACATGGGAGAATCACTTGCTGCTCTACTGCTTGTCTTACCTTGTGGCAGTCCACTTCTATGTGTTTTGTCCTCTCATGGAAGACTGAGTTGGATGCAATGTGTATTGCGGCTTGGTTGTCACAATGCATGGTCATGGGAGTTTTGATCTCAATTCCCAAGTCGCCTAGAAGCCCTTTTATCCAGATAAGCTCACTGGTTAGCTTCCTCATTGATCTGTACTCTGCTTCTGCACTAGAGCAAGACACTACCTTCTGTTTCTTGCTCTTCCAAGTGACCAGATTTCCTCCAATGAATGTACAATAGCCGGTGGTTGATCTTCTGTCTATTCTGTCCCCAGCCCAATCTGCATCACAGTATCCTATCACCTCAGTGTTCTTGTTGCAAGCCATCCATACACCCTGACCTGGTGCCTCTCTCAAGTATCTTAGTATCCTCTCCACCATGTTCCAGTGATGAACCTTGGGAGTTTGCATATGTTGGCTTACTTGATTAACTGCAAAGCACACATCTGGCCGAGTGATGGTTAGATAGATCAGCTTCCCAACCATCCGTCTATATTGTTTGACATCTTCAAATGGAGTATCTTCATACTCCCCCTCTCGCAATACCTTGTAACCTTCTTCAAGTGGTGTCTTGGCTTGTCTTCCTCCAAGATCTCCTGCCTCCTTTAAGATGTCCAGGGTATACTTTCTTTGGGACATGAACAATCCTTCCTTTGATCTGCACATCTCAATGCCGAGGAAGTACTTCAGTTCTCCTAGGTCTTTGATATCAAATGCGGCTTTAAGAAAGGTCTTGGTTGAACTGATCCCCTCCTTGTCACAACCAGTGATGATGATATCATCCACATAGACTAGAATCACAACAATCCCTTGCTTGCTGGTGAGAGTGAAGAGTGTGTGATCCGCTTGAGACTTCACAAAGCCTCTCCCATTCAGTGTAGTGCTCAGCTTGTGATACCAAGCTCTTGGTGATTGTTTCAAACCATATATGGCTTTTCTGAGTCTGAGTACATTCCCTGGTTTCACCATCTCTTCCATTCCCGGCGGTGGTCTCATATATACCTCATCTTCTAGTTCACCTTGCAAGAAGGCATTCTTCACATCCATTTGCCAAAGATCCCACTCTTGATTTACTGCCAATGAAAGGATAATCCGGATTGTGTGAAGCTTGGCCACTGGTGCAAAGGTGTCTAGATAGTCTTCTCCATAAACTTGTGTGTATCCTCTTGCTACCAATCTGGTCTTTTTTCTTTCTGGCTTTCCATTTGCAAGATACTTGATAGTGTGTATGAGTCTGCTGGTCACGGCTTTCTTTCCTTTTGGAAGCTCTGTCTCATACCAGGTGTTGTTCCTCTCCATGGCTCCCATTTCATCATTCACTGATTCCCTCCATTCATCATCTTCCATAGCTTCTGCATATGTTCTTGGTATCCATTCCTGATCCAATGAGCCCACAAAGGCTTGATGTTCTTCTGGATAGTGAGCTAGGGAGCACACGCCACTGGGTGGGTGAGCTACTGCCTCTGCATTGAAGTAGACTCTGGTGTTGTTCCAGTTTGAAGCCGGCTTCTTGATCCTAGTACTTCTCCTAAGTACTGGCTGATCATTTTCATTCTGAGTGCCTTCTCCACCTTCCAAGTTCTGATTCTGATCCTCCACTTCCTCCTCTTGGTCATGGTGCTCTTCTTGATCATGAACTTCCTCAGATACAGGTGGTTCACCCTGATTTCCCCCCTCAGGATCAAGGGGAGCAGCTTCTTGGATCTCAACTTCATCTGTAGTTGTCTCGGTTTGCTCTTCAGACCGGCTTGATCCTCCCACATTATCTGATCCTGCTTGTCCCGGCTCTTCCATAGGTAAGCTGACCCCAAGTCTCCTCATGACTTGTCTGAGATTGGCTGCTCTATCTGATGCGGATTGAGACAAGTTCTCCAGCTCATTCCAATCCTTGTTGTTGTAGTACCCTCTGGTTTCTACAAACTTCACATCTCTAGATACCAAGACTCTCCTAGTCTCTGGTTCATAGCACTTATAGCCCTTCTGGTTTGGTGAATACCCAATGAACATAGCTCTTGTGCTCTTAGCCTCCAGTTTGTTCCTCAGTTCTCCTGGTTTCAAAACAAAACAAAGGCACCCAAACACACGCATATGATCAATAGATGGTTTAGCTTTGTTCAATACCTCAAATGGAGAGCAGTCTTGTAGAACTCTGGTAGGAATGCGGTTGATCAGGTAGCATGCAGTTAGGACCGCATCACCCCAAAAGCTCTTTGGGACACTAGTATGGAACATCATGCTCCTAGTGACCTCCATGAGATGCCTGTTCTTCCTCTCGGCCACACCATTTTGTTGGGGAGTGTATGGACAGCTGGTTTGATGAATCACACCTTGTTTGGCTAGATGAGCTTTGAATGCATTGCTGGTGTACTCTCCTCCATTATCTGATCTCAAAATCTTAACTTTGGCATTATAATGGTTAGAGACATATGTTTCAAAGTTTATAAATGCATCTAAGACCCTATCCTTTGATTGTAAGAGAGTGATCCATGTGTACTTGGATTTCTCATCAATAAAGGTCACAAAATACTTGTGATGTTCTCTAGAAAGACATGGAGCTGTCCATACATCCGAGTGGATTAAATCAAAGCAGTGTTCATAGATTGTACTAGACTTGGGAAATACAGTTTTGCAATGTTTTCCTAAGATACAAGCTTCACAATCTTGCTGGAATGAAATACTAGGCAACATGATGTTCAAGGCACGAGAATGAGGATGTCCTAATCTAGCATGCCACATTACATCTTTAGGGAAATTAAAACTTGAATTGAAAGCAACAGATAGATCGGATGCAAGCTTAGTGTCTTCTAGCAAGTACAGGTTTCCCTTGCTCACACCTTTGCCAAGCAACCTACATGAGTCAATATCCTGAAAGTAGACATCATCAGGCGTAAATATAACATTGCAATTCAAGTCATTGGTCACCCTTTTCACAGATAATAGATTAGAAGTGAAACTAGGCATGTAGAAAGCTTTGGATTCTTTCTCAAATAATTTAAGTTCCCCTATGCCTTTAATTGGAACCTTGTTACCATCAGCTATCATAACATTTCCTACTGCAGGAGTGATATTTTTAATCAAATTTAAATCACTAATCATGTGATGAGAGGCTCCTGAGTCTATGACTAAGGGTTTAACTCTATCAGATTCATGAGCAACTTGAAACGCCGTGAATAAACTCCTAGGCAATTGATATGATGCACTAAGGGAGGAACCAAGAGTTTTACCAGACTCCTTGAGAGCTTTGATGAGTGCCTCAATGTCAGATTTCTTGATGGACTCATCCTGGTTTCCCTTGCCCTCATGAGTGCGGTAGGCCGTGGAAGCTTCTCCTACATCACCTGAGTAGTTTGCCCGACCATCAGTCTTGAACTTAGCCGGTTTGAGGTGTGGGTGAAGTATCCAGCACTTGTCCTTGCCGTGACCCTTCCTCTTGCAATGATCACACACCCACACTTTCTTTTCCTCCGGCTTGTAGTACCCTTTGTTGGCTACTCCGGCAGGTTTGCTCTCGGCTCCTTCAGCTTGATTGGCCATCACTAGCTCTCCCTTTCTCTTAAAGAGACCCACTGAGCCGTGCTCCTTCTGAATCTCAGCACACACTTCATCTAGAGATGGAAGCTCCTTGTTCCTCAGTATGTGCCTAATAAGGTCATCATACCCTGGGTTGAGAGTGAGCAGCAAGGCAAAGACCTTATCTTGCTCCCTTCTTTCATGTAGAACATCCGGATCAACTGTTGCGGGTCTGAGCATCTCTAGCTCAGCCCATAGAGACCGGAACTTCCCAAAATGAGCATCAAAGTCTGTGTCCTCTTGACTTAGAGAATTGATTGCTCCTTTTACTTCATACACCTTGCTGATGTTGGATTTGTTGGCATACACCTTCTTGAGAGTATCCCACAGCTCCTTGGAAGTTTCACAGAATGCATAAGCCTCTTGGAGAGAAGGTGATATGATCATGGACCGGCACAAGGATGGAGATAAAGAGTTCAAAGACCAATCAAGGGAAGAAGATGATGCCTTAGTCATTCCACCAGGTCCCATCACTCGCGCCAAAGCTAGAAGACTCAAAGAAGCTGTTGGAAGTCTACTTATGATCTCATGGAAGCAAGAAGACGGTCTTGATGGACGTTTGATCAATCAAGACACTCTTATCACCATTCAAGCAATGGTTTCAAACTGATCATCATCTAAGCAAGTGCTTGTGTGTGCTCTTTTCCTAGCCTTTGGTTTTGTCCCATTGGGTTTTCCAAAGGAAGGTTTTTAATGAGGCCACAAGTTACTTACATAAACCTTAGATGATGTATCACGGTTCCACCTTAGGTTATTTTTAAACTATGGTTTTTATTTCATGTTTTAAAAACTCTTTTCGAATTTGAATAAGTCTTTAGTCTTTGTTGTAGTTCCAAGGGAGCCTGTTCCCTTTAATGATCTCGAGAATATGGAGCCTGTTCCATACTTCTCTATATAAGTGTGTTTGCGTTCTCTCTTTTAAACACAATCCTTTTTCTACAAATCTATCAGATTTCTTTGTTCTCTCTTTACTTCTCATCAAGTCTTGAGTGAATCTCGTTGGTGTGTCATATCCAACAACTAAGGGTGTCTATTTTGGTGTGTAATATCCAAGCTAGTCATCTAGGAGTATCAAGGAGCCATTCCGCAACTCTTTGTGTCACCAAACGATCCATCACCTTGATAAACTTGAGTCTCTGATTCGTTTATACAAGGATCTATCCAATTCAATCCAAAGAAGCATCCTAGGAGTTCATTAAGTGGTATCAGAGCTGCTTTGGATTGGGAAGTTTTCGATTTCTCTTCTGTTTCAAATAAACTTTTCAACTTCTTTGATTACCATTGATAGATCTGCGATCTGTTGTTGTTTCTCGTATCATCTGAGTAGCATATCACCTGATTGCTAATCGTCTGTGTTGAATCCTATTAGATCTAAGTGTTCTTATCATATTTTGAATCAAACTCATCCGATCCGTGTGAAGGAAGTAATCGAATCGCTTGATCTGTCGAATCACTTGCTGAATAACTTGATTTGTGTTGTTTCTGTGATAGATCTGTTCTTATTTGTCTTGAATCTGATCTGCATAAATCCAAAATTGATAGATCTAATCTTAGTCTTGTCGATTTGAATTCTCTAATCCGTGATCTGCAAGTTTTCTATCTTTTGAATCTTTTGAAAGTTGTTTCCGCGTCGACTAATTGTTCTGATTTGATTCTTGTGAACATCTTACTTGTTTGAGTGTTTTCTGAATCAGGTACCATGGTGAGAGAGTCGGAAGATGAAGCAGAACTCGTGAGACAGAACAAGTTATTGAGAGATCAGATGACTGAGCAATTAAACCAAACGATGATCACTACCGTTGCTGATATGATCAAGAGCAGTATGAAGGAACTTCGCGATGAAATAAGGCAAGAGATAAGGCAAGCTACGGGCCAAGGTCATAGCAATGAGTCTAGACGAGAAAGACGTGATGAAACCCCGAGAGAGCATGCTGAATCACAAGAAACAGACCACTACTATGAGCGTAACCGAGCCACGCACAGCAGTTCCTCTTCTAGAGATAGTAGAAGGAGACATAGAAGAGATCATGATGAAAGGAGAACTTACAGAGATGATCTTGCTGGTTTAAAGCTGAAGATACCTCCTTTCCATGGCAAAGTTGATCCGGATGCTTACTTGGAATGGGAAAAGAAGATGGAGTTGGTGTTTAACTGTAAGCACTACACCAATGCCCAAAGGATTCAGATAGCAGCAACTGAGTTCCATGACTATGCGCTGAGTTGGTGGGACCAGCTTGTGACTACCAGGAGACTTAACCAAGAGTATCCCGTTGAAACATGGCACGAGATGAAGGCTCTCATGCGTAAAAGATTTGTGCCAAATCACTATCATCGCGACTTGCACCAGAAGTTAAGAAGACTCACCCAAGGATCTCGATCTGTTGAAGAATACTATCAAGACATGGAGCTGTTGATGCTGAGAGCTCGTGTTTCTGAAGATAAAGAAGCTACTATGGCTAGGTTCTTAGGAGGTCTCAACCGAGAGATACAAGATAATGTTGAGATGCAGCACTATGTGGAGATAGAAGAGATGCTTCACAAAGCTATACTAGTTGAGCAACAAGTTAAGAGGAAGGGCCATTCTCATTCTCGTTACAACACCAGACTTCAGGGAACTAAAGAAGAAAAGTCTAGCTATCAAAAGGAAAGCAAACCGCAACTGAAAGAAGACTCAAAGCCAAATTCCTTTTACAGCAAGGATAAAGGAAAGGCCGAGGTTTCAAGTGCAAGAGCTAGAGATGTTAAGTGCTTTAAGTGTCAGGGTAGAGGCCATTATGCAAATGAGTGCACCAATAAAAGAATCATGATTCTTCTTGAGAATGGAGAGTATGAATCTGAGGATGAGCTTTCAGAGTCTGAGTGTAAGGCGCTTATTGAAGAAGAATATGAAGAAGAACCCGTGAAAGGAAGGTTATTGGTGGCTAGAAGAACTTTGAGTTTGCAAAGTAAAGCTGAAGAGCAAGAACAGAGAGAGAATCTATTCTACACTCGGTGCCTTGTGCAAGGAAAGGTCTGTAGTCTTATCATTGATGGAGGAAGTTGTGTGAATGTAGCTAGTGAAACTATGGTAAAGAAGCTTGGCCTCCAAGTACAGAAACATCCAAAGCCCTACCGGCTTCAATGGTTGAATGAAGAAGGAGAAATGAGGGTTTCTAGTCAGGTTTCGGTTCCCATTGCAATTGGAAGGTATGAGGATGAGGTTCTCTGTGATGTATTGCCTATGGAAGCTGGACATATCCTTCTTGGTCGGCCATGGCAATCAGATAGACGAGTGATACATGATGGCTACACCAACAAGCACACGTTTGAGTTCAAAGGAAAGAAGACTGTGCTGGTTCCTCTAACACCAAAGGAAGTTCATCAAGATCAACTGCAGCTACAAAAGAAGAAAGAAATAGACCTCAAACCTGAATCAAAGAAGCAGCATAGTCTCTATGCCAAATCGGGTGAAATCAAAAGAACTCTCAATGCTCATCAATCTATTCTTTTACTTATCTTTAAAGAGTCTCTTTTGAATGTTACTGACCCAACACCGGTATATCCGAGTGAAATTAAGTGTCTTTTACAGGAATTTGAAGATGTATTTCCTGAAGATAATCCAATTGGTCTTCCACCTCTTAGAGGGATTGAGCATCAGATTGATTTTGTTCCTGGTTCTACACTTCCAAATAGGCCAGCTTATAGGACTAATCCCGTGGAGACTAAAGAACTGCAAAAACAAGTTGAGGAGTTGATGGCAAAGGGGCATATCCGTGAGAGCATGAGCCCATGTGCAGTACCAGTGCTTCTTGTGCCTAAGAAAGATGGAAGCTGGCGCATGTGTGTTGATTGTAGAGCCATCAACAACATCACTGTAAAGTATCGCCATCCTATTCCTAGATTAGATGATATGCTTGATGAATTGCATGGTTCCTGCATATTTTCTAAGATTGATTTGAAAAGTGGATACCATCAGATTAGGATGAAAGAAGGAGATGAATGGAAAACTGCATTCAAAACTAAACATGGTCTTTATGAGTGGTTAGTCATGCCATTTGGATTAACCAATGCACCTAGTACATTCATGAGATTAATGAATCATGTTCTTAGATCATTCATTGGCATATTTGTTGTGGTATACTTTGATGACATCCTTGTATACAGTAAGAGCTTTAATGATCATATAGGACATCTTAGAGCTGTTCTTGATGTGCTTAGAAAGGAATCTCTTTTTGCTAACCTTAAGAAGTGTACTTTTGGAACGGATCACTTGGTTTTTCTAGGCTTTGTTGTGAGTGCAGATGGAGTAAAGGTAGATCAAGAGAAGGTGAAAGCAATACAAGAGTGGCCGATTCCTAAAACCATCAGTGAAGTGCGAAGCTTCCATGGATTAGCTGGCTTCTACCGACGGTTTGTAAAAGATTTTAGCACCATAGCCGCTCCATTGACTGAGGTGATCAAGAAAGAAGTTGGATTCAAATGGGGAGAAGCACAAGAACTTGCCTTTCAATGCCTAAAAGAGAAGCTTACTAATGCCCCTCTTCTTATACTTCCTGATTTCAATAAAACTTTTGAAATTGAATGTGATGCTTCAGGAATTGGAATTGGTGCTGTTCTTATGCAGGAGAAGAGACCCATAGCATATTTCAGTGAGAAACTAGGAGGAGCGACTCTCAACTATGCTACTTATGACAAGGAACTCTACGCTTTGGTGAGGGCTTTGCAGACATGGCAGCATTACCTATGGCCCAAGGAGTTTGTCATTCACACTGATCATGAGTCTCTCAAGTACCTTAAAAGCCAAAACAAACTCAGCAAGAGACACGCAAGGTGGGTTGAGTTCATTGAGACATTTCCTTATGTCATCAAGTATAAACAAGGTAAGGAAAACATAGTTGCTGATGCACTATCCAGAAGGTATGTTCTCTTGAACACTCTTGATGTTAAGCTATTAGGATTTGAGCAGATTAAAGTAATGTATGAGAATGATCCTGAATTTAAAGATGCTTATAAGTCTTGTGAGAAATTTGCTGCTGGACATTACTTTAGGCAGGATGGATTTCTTTTCTATGATAATAGACTTTGTGTGCCTAATTGTTCTTTGAGAGATTTATTTGTTAGGGAATCTCATGGAGGAAGCCTCATGGGACATTTTGGTGTCGCAAAAACTCTCAAGACCTTGCAGGATCACTTCTACTGGCCGCGGATGAAAAGAGATGTGGAAAGACTCTGTGAAAGGTGTGCAACTTGTAAACAAGCTAAGTCCAAAGTCCAAAACCATGGTTTGTACACGCCTTTACCCATCCCTTATCATCCTTGGAATGATATCTCTATGGACTTCATTGTTGGATTGCCTAGAACTCGTACTGGTAAAGATTCAATCTTTGTGGTAGTTGATAGATTTTCTAAGATGGCACACTTCATTGCTTGTCATAAAACTGATGATGCATTGCATGTAGCTAACTTGTTCTTTAAGGAGATTGTGCGTTTACATGGCATGCCTAAGACTATTGTATCTGATAGAGATACTAAGTTCCTAAGCTACTTTTGGAAAACTCTCTGGTCTAAACTAGGCACTAAGCTATTATTTTCTACTACTTGTCACCCACAAACTGATGGTCAGACTGAAGTAGTTAATAGAACTCTTGGTACACTCTTGCGTGCAATTATAAAGAAGAACTTGAAATCATGGGAAGATTGTTTGCCTCATTGTGAATTTGCATATAATCATGCTGTGCATTCTGCTACTAAGTTTTCTCCATTTGAAATTGTTTATGGGTTCAATCCCATCTCTCCTTTGGATCTAATACCTTTACCTGAGTGTGAAAGAGTTAGTCTTGATGGCAAGAAGAAGGCAGAGAAGGTACAACAACTTCATGAACAAGCAAGGCGCAACATAGAAGAGAAGACTAAGCAATATGCCAAACAAGCAAACAAGGGGAGGCGTGAAAGAGTCTTTGAAGTGGGTGATCAAGTCTGGATTCACCTAAGGAAAGAAAGATTTCCTAATGAGAGGAAATCCAAGCTCATGCCAAGGATTGATGGACCATTTGAGATCATAAAGAAAATCGGCAACAATGCTTACAAGCTGGATCTCCAAGGAAGGTATGATGTGAGCAATAGTTTTAATATCACTGACTTGGTTCCTTATTTTGCAGATGAGCCAGATTTGAGGACAAATCCTTTTCAAGAGGGAGGGGATGATATGATCATGGACCGGCACAAGGATGGAGATAAAGAGTTCAAAGACCAATCAAGGGAAGAAGATGATGCCTTAGTCATTCCACCAGGTCCCATCACTCGCGCCAAAGCTAGAAGACTCAAAGAAGCTGTTGGAAGTCTACTTATGATCTCATGGAAGCAAGAAGACGGTCTTGATGGACGTTTGATCAATCAAGACACTCTTATCACCATTCAAGCAATGGTTTCAAACTGATCATCATCTAAGCAAGTGCTTGTGTGTGCTCTTTTCCTAGCCTTTGGTTTTGTCCCATTGGGTTTTCCAAAGGAAGGTTTTTAATGAGGCCACAAGTTACTTACATAAACCTTAGATGATGTATCACGGTTCCACCTTAGGTTATTTTTAAACTATGGTTTTTATTTCATGTTTTAAAAACTCTTTTCGAATTTGAATAAGTCTTTAGTCTTTGTTGTAGTTCCAAGGGAGCCTGTTCCCTTTAATGATCTCGAGAATATGGAGCCTGTTCCATACTTCTCTATATAAGTGTGTTTGCGTTCTCTCTTTTAAACACAATCCTTTTTCTACAAATCTATCAGATTTCTTTGTTCTCTCTTTACTTCTCATCAAGTCTTGAGTGAATCTCGTTGGTGTGTCATATCCAACAACTAAGGGTGTCTATTTTGGTGTGTAATATCCAAGCTAGTCATCTAGGAGTATCAAGGAGCCATTCCGCAACTCTTTGTGTCACCAAACGATCCATCACCTTGATAAACTTGAATCTCTGATTCGTTTATACAAGGATCTATCCAATTCAATCCAAAGAAGCATCCTAGGAGTTCATTAGAAGGGGCGAGGCTATTCTGGATGATAGACAACACCATGAGGTCCTCCTGACCTTTCTTCTTATCCCCAGCATCCGCAACCACCACTTCTTTGCCATCCTCTCCTAGGACAGTCTTCTTGGTGGGGCGGCCTTCTTCAACAATCTCCCAAAGACCTCTGCCTCCGAGAGCTGTTTTGGCAAGTCTTGCCCATGTCAGGTAGTTAGGACCCTTGAGAGTAACTGGTATCATTACCATCTTTGGGTTCTCGGAGGTATCCATCAAGAGAGAAAGAGAAACGAAAGTTTTGGATGAACTTTGCTACTTTTGGCAAATTCTGGAAATGAGATTGAAGAACACCTCAAGAACAGGATGAACTTTGCCAAAAATAGAAATAAAACACAGAGAGTTCGCGGAAGAAAAAGAGATTTAGGTCTCAAGAGCACAGCTGCTCTGATACCATGAGAGTTTTATAGGATTTATGTGAGAGTTTAAGGAAGATTTGTGAAGAGATTAGAGAAGAACTAGGTTGAACCGTGAGAGAGAGAGAGAGATTGACAAAGAGAATAATAGAGAACTCTTTTCCCTTGAATGATTTGTTTATGGGAACAACCCATTTATAGAATTCATACAGCAAGATGTCGACATTAAGGAAACAATAAACAAAGAAGTTAAGACAGAGGAGAGATGGGCAAAGTGGTCCTGGATAGTGACAGGTCCTAACGGGTGGGAAGACTTTGAATCCTTAACCAGACCCGTGACCTGCACTCTCAACGGTTCCCCACTTCCCTTAGGCGATTCCAAACATTCTTCTTGCCTTCTTCTCTTCTACATCAGTCACTCTTATGTCTTGCACTCCAAGTTAGGGTTGTCTTGTACGGACAGACTTGTCTAGCAAGGTAAGTTGAGTGATTGCTTGATCCGGATGTAATTGTTCCCCTCTTGCTTCTTACTTCATTCTCCTCTCTTTATTGCTTCATGTCAACAGTCCACAGCCTGCTCCAAAGAGGGTAGAGAGGATGTTGTGACAATGGAGAGATGACGTGTTGTTCTGTCCATGGTGGTTTAGTCACCATAGCCTACACATCAGATGAGTGTAGAGAGGACAATCGACATACAAAGAAGAGCATCACCAGGAGGGTGAGGCAATTTAAACCAAGACCATCATGGAGTGATCCAGCCGAAGTAGAGGCAATTTAAACCAAGACCAGTGCAAGCCCATTGCAAGCTGATCATGGAGTGATCCAGCCGAAGTAGAGGGAAGAAGAAAGCTACTCAATAAGCTTCTGGTGTGAGATGCTTGGAGAGTGAGCATTGCAAGAGGGATGGGCACACCAAGGAAAGGTGTTGGATACTGAATCCAAGCATCAAACCTGCCAAGTTCAAGTGAACCGTGCCCATGGAGGTTCAAGAGATCAGCTCGGATCTCTTGTTTGTAAGCAAACCTCTTAACCCTTAATAAGAGCTTGTGTCTTTATTTATTGTGCTGTGAGTGGTGTCTAGAGTCCCAGAATCTCATGTTTTGTTTATTGCATTGTCTTGAGTGTTGTCATAGCTTGAATCATCATGAATGTGTTGTAGAATTGAGTAGAATGTCTCTGCTGCTTGCATCATGATTGATAAGTTCTTTTGCATACATAAGCATATCTCATACTGTCTAAGTTCAATCCTAGTGTTATCTGATGCTATTGCCTATGTTTAATCCATCAATGAAAGTCTTGCATCAATTAGAAATTGTCTAAGTTGCTTGCATCATTGGTTCTGATTGAAACTGTTGTGCAGAGCTTTAATATTACTCATGGATTGAACCCGTTGCATTCATATAGCTAATGCTTTAAGATTGTGCATTCATGTAGTAATGCATTTAAAAATGAGCCTAAATTGCAAATGTCCTGATATAAGCTTTGCATTTAGAGAACTGTATAGAACTTGCATTGTCATTGTTAGAAATTGAAATCTGCTTGTCTCGACTCAATCCAGTTCTGATTGTTGCTATGCCATAGTTAAATCCATCAGTGATGTCTTATAAGCATTTAGAAGTATGTCTAAGCTACTTGAATCATTGGCCTTGATAAAACTAGTGAGCATAAGCATGAATTGAGTCACTCTTGTCGCCTTAATTGCAGTAGTATCATTTAGACTTGTGTTCCATTTTGGATTGAATCTGTTTCATTCATATAGTTAGTGTAACCTAATGCATTCATCTATTGTTGCATTTAAAAAAAAAAAAAACTGAATTGATTGTCTTTGCTTGATTGTCTTGATTGTCTAGCTTGTTTCAAGTATCATATATTATTGTGGCATTGGTGATCAAACAGGATGGATGATCTTGGTTTGATCCCAATGGGATGATCTGATCTTGCATTGAGTTTTGGTGGAGTTAGGTACACAAGGGAAGTGATACATGTAACTCGCCATCAACCAAGAATGTAGAGACAAAGGTCTTGTGCCATTGCATATCATCACTAGGACATGTTAGTCCATAATCTACAGGAAGTGTAGTGTGATTGAGTATGCAATGAGAGATAGCCATTGCATAATACCATTGGACATATCTAGTCCTTAGTCTACAGGAAGTGTAGCATGGGTCATTATGCAATGAGAGGTGTGTCTTGTGAGACTCTCTATGGTGATTCAAACACCCTAGTTCCTGGTTAAGGAAGAGAGTAAACTCACAAGAAGGAAGCTATCATAAAAGATGATAGTTATTAGACCATGGAGATGCATAGGATCATCACAAGCTTAGCTCCTTCTAGTTTCGGTTCTAAGCTTGAGGGGGAGTCTTAATGCATATGATCCATGGTCAGTAACAAGTCTTTTGCAAAAGCTTCTACAAGGATCATCAACCGGACCAAGTCAGTGGCGTGTCTAGGCAAGAGGCTGTTCAGAGCAGCCTTGGCGAGTAAGGAGGAAGGCTCTCCATCAATGCGGCTTCAATGAGAGGTGATTGAGGAGAAGCTGATGAATCCATTCTGCCTTTCCAAGAAGTTGATGATGCCAGGAAGATGGTGCATTGAGAGAGTTTGGAAACTCACAAAAACACAAGGGAAGTTCCCTTAGATTTTTAAAACTCCTTTCAATCTTTTTCATTCATCTTATTCATTGCTTGTGCTTGAAAAGATACTTAAGATGATTATGATTGAATTGTGAGATTGTGTGCATCAAGTGTGATGCAGGATATTCATTTTCTTGTTTTTTGATAGGTACTGATGCACCTTTGGGATAATGTATCAGGTACCATTGCTTGAGCCTCACTAAAGATGTTCCTGGTCAGTTCCTAGCTTCTCTAAGATGGCTGAGAAGTCTGTTGAGAGGGGGAGATCCAAACCAGTTCTATGAAGAGGGCAAGCCGTGTGTGAAGTGTTGATCAGCCTCACTAGTGTTTTGAAGATGATCTGGTCGTGTCCTAGCTTCTCTAAGATGGCTGTGAAGTCAGTTGAGAGGGGGAGACTTCAAACCGGTTCCATGAAGAGGTGAAGCTGAAGTGTGAAGTGTGAAGTGTGCGCAAAGCTGTGAAGAGTTGCTGCACCTGTTAGGCCGTGATCCAGAGCTTCTTGTGTCCAACCACACTGGTTCTAAGGCACAAGAGCTCACTGGCCAATCCCTAGGCTTTGGAGAGCTCTACTCTTTTTCCCTTGCAAGGTTTTGTCCCAATGGGTTTTCCTTGTAAGGTTTTTAATGAGGGAGACTCTTCAGAGTTCCAAGCTTGGCTTAGGATCTCCTAAAGTCAAGCTTGAGGGGGAGTGTTGAACTGAAGAGAAGAATGGAGCTTGTACATATAGGGGCAAGCTCTTGAAGATCTTAAGAAGAGTTCTATGAAGCTTCAGAAGTGATAAGAAGCTGATACAAGATTGGGGCAATGTCCAAGAAGGGTTCTAATCAGACATGGGAGAACATTGGAGGAGTTTAGGCTGCAATGGTTAAATGAGAAAGTTAGGGCGATCCGTACGGACGGCCGTACGGACTGTACGGACCGTACGGACCAGGGCGTCCCAAAACTTATCATCTCGACCATTTAAGCATAGTTGAGGAATGTGCAAGCTTAGGGCACAATGTGTACGGCCAGGAAGTCCGTACAGCATGGTCTGGTCATGACTTGGGTCACAAGGCATGGAGAAACTCATTTGGACCTTATACATGAAGAAGGGATCAAAATGGCATCTTGGATGGCCTTGGAAAGGATCAGGTGAGATGCTGTCCGTGTATGGATAAGGTCTTCACTCCTATTGGCTTATTCAGTCCACAAGACAGCTCATGACAGCCTGTGTAAAGACCAGGAACGCCCAAGCTTCCTATTGGCCAAGCATGTGAAGCTTATGGTCCATAGAATTCAAAATAAGGCTCCTCCTTGTTTGACTTCACATGTGTGATGTATCTGACTGTAAACCCTAGTAGAAAACAGTCTGTCCTATTTAAATAAGAGGCAGAGACGATTTGTAAGCTCTAAGTGAGTAAGGGGGTTTCCCTTCTCCTTCTCTAATCTTCAGTCTCTTATTCTCTCAGTTTCTCTCTAGTCTCTTATGTCTCTTAATCTCTGTTCTTAAGTCTCACATACTCATAAACACTCTCACTAATCCTTTCCTATATATCACCTAGAACAAGCTCTAATCATTCTTCATTGAAGCTTATACACACACACATACTACCAGAGTAGAGATCTCTTTAAAAATCATAAACTGGACTGAGTCAAGACAAGCAGATTTCAATTTCTAACAATGACAATGCAAGTTCTATACAGTTCTCTAAATGCAAAGCTTATATCAATACATTTGCAATTTAGGCTCATTTTTAAATGCATTACTACATGAATGCACAATCTTAAAGCATTAGCTATATGAATGCAACAGGTTCAATCCATGAGTAATATTAAAGCTATGCACAACAGTTTCAATCAAAACCAATGATGCAAACAACTTAGACAATTTCTAATTGATGCAAGACTTTCATTGATGGATTAAACATAGACAATAGCATCAGATAACAATAGGATTGAACTTAGACAGTATGAGATATGCTTATGTATGCAAAATAACTTGTCAATCATGATGCAAGCAGCAGAGACATTCTACTCAATTCTACAACACATTCATGATGATTCAAGCTATGACAATCCTCAAGACAATGCAATAAACAGAACATGAGATTCTGGGACTCTAGACATTACTTACTATCAATATGACAATGCAACAGTAAAACAATTTCAGTGCAATTAGCCTAGACATACTACTAGAAGCTATAAACACTTAATGGAATTAGGGAAAGCACATAGTATAATCAGGAGTTAAACCTATCAAGACATATTAAGATAGATGAGATTAGGTTTACTCCCTTGGTTAAGATGATGAGGAGTGGTTCTCAGAGTTACCACTTGAATCCTTACTTCTTCTTCTTCTCTTATTGCAATCACCCTTCTGAAGTCACCACCATGATGGAATGCTTGTGGATGCTTCAGCTACTTCTTCAATCACCTCACAATAGAAGCCGCCTTGATAGAGTAGCCTTCTTCTTCACACAGCCAAGAGTGCTCTGTCTTAGTTTGAGCACCCTCTTGAATAGGCACGCCACTGCCTAGACCCGGTTGGCTTCTTCTTCTGATACTTGCAATGTTAAGAAGAAGAGCACGAGTGAGTTCTACAACCATCTGTGCTTCTCCCTTTCTTGTAACACCTCTCCATTGTACACACAATGGGCATCATTCTTTCTCTTTCAACTCGGATTTGATGATGAACTAGGAGCACCTTTTGTGAACCTGAAACATCACTCAAACTCTAGCCAAGATAAGACACAATTGCATTGGGATCAATCCTTGACTTCATCAAGTTTGATCACCAATGTCTCAAGCTTTATAACATTAGATAGAATCAAGACAATGTCAAGTTCTTATCTATGCAAGCAACCATTCTCTAAATACTAAGCAAGACCTTATCAGATTCAAGTCAAAGTATTTAGGCAATTTTAATCACTCCTTAATATGCAACTTAGACTTTAATCTAAATGCAACAATCCAAAGCAGCAACAAGGCAGTATGCATTAATCTTAACAGTTTCTAACACATGAACGCAAGAATGATTAGATATAATCTATCATCTTAACAAGACAAGTTAATTTAGAGCTGTCATTAAGCATTTACCATTTTCAATAGTATTGATGTCAAAACTTGATGATTTATTAATCAAGTTTGATTCCCAATAACACAAGCAATGCAACAGATAGACACAAGGCATTATCAAGTTCTATTCTTTGCAAGCTAGCTCTCTAAGAACAATCAAGATCCTAACAGATTCAAGACAAGTTACTTAGGCACTTTTAAAACTTCTTTACTCAGCAATTTAGACATGAATCTAATGCTTCAATGTAAGACAGCCACAAGACTATATGCAACAGCTTTCAATTCCGTTTCAATCCATGTATGCAAGCAGATTCAATTAATCACAACAAGCATCACTATGATTCGGAGCTAAGCATATTAACAATCTTAATCACCAAACCAGGCTCTTTAAGCATACTGAGACAGATTCTAAAAGTATTCATTTAGCAATCTTTAAACAATTCTCAGGTTTTCAATCACATCACAACCAGTCAATATACTCAAGCTTTATACAAGAGAAAGAGGTTTCTTACAGCCAAGGAACTAGTGTTAGTTCCTTGAAACTCCATAGAACATGGCAAGACAGTGAGCTGTTGGTGTCGATTCCAACTTCTCCTTCTCCCATGGACCTTTCTCTTGAACTCTCCATGTCAAAGACCCCACCTTTCTTCATGTTAAGTTCGCCATATCAGTACCAGCTGAAAGCTATCACCTTTCTTCTTGGACAGTGGATAAGACCTAGCTTGGACATAGCTTTGAAGCTTGGTTGATGAGATCGCCTCATACACCATTGCTTCCAAGGTTCTTTCTTCTTCATGGGCTTCATGAGAGAGTGTAGGTCGGCCAGAGACAGCTTCTGGACACCATGGATGAGCACACCTTCTTCTTGAAGAGTAGAACAACCGGCTGGACCATGGAGCTTCTTCTTGGCTTCAAGCGACATGGAGGAGAGCTATGAGCTTCAGCAGAAGCAAGAACCAAGTTCTAATGAACCTGGCTCTGATACCATATGATTTTTAAAGAGATCTCTACTCTGGTTGTGTGTATGTGTGTATAAACTCCAATGGAGAAAGATGAGAGCTTAGTTCTAGGTGATTTAAGAACAGAGATGGGTGAGAGTGTTTAAGTGTTTAAGAGACTAAAGAGAATGAGATTAAGAGACTGAGAGACTAGAGAGAGACTGAGAGAATAAGAGACTGAAGATTAGGGAAGGAGAAGGGAAAACCCCCTTACTCACTTAGTTTATACAAAATGCCACATATAAGCTTATATATGCTCTTACAAGATGCAAATCATAAACCTAAATCTAATGGCTGATATAACTTGAATTTAAATGGATGGATAGGATGGAGAGTAAGGCTGGTCGTGATTCTTCATTGGCTGTGCTCTTGTTGCTTCATGATTGGCTCATTTGAATCTGGTCAATGTGGAGACTGGTGCCTGATTGGTTGCTGTAAGGCTCCCTTGAACTTTCCCATATATCAGACTAGATACATGGTCAATACACAGCTCTTGGCCAGCCTGTTCCAGCCTGTCTTTGGCGCCAGCTTCCTTCTTTTGTCTTCTTCTCTTAAGAGCTTACCTCTGCCCTATTTTTGCACCAACCTCAAATGTGCTCAAATGGTCGACTGGTGAACTTTCGAGATGTCTCGGTCCGTACGGATCCGTACGGTCCGTACAACGTCCGTACCAAATCCGTACGGCCAGTCCCTAAGTTTGCACACTTGCCCAAATACTCTTCTAAGTCCCTCCTGGACTTGGCCCTATCTTTGCACAACCATCAGATCACTTCTGGACACAAAGAGACACTCCTGAAGCTTGATAGACAATCCCTAAAGGACTTGCCCTATCTTTGTACCAGACCTAACTCCTCCATACTTCTCCTTTCACTCCATTTCTATTCTTCAAGTTAACACAAGCTCTATCTTCTCTTCAGTTCAACATTATCTACTTCCGCAAAACAAATCTCTGTTTCTTTTCTTGCCGGTCTTTGAATCCTCAAGATGGAGAACAACAACAACAACAACAACAACAACCGCATCAGCATACCTGTGACTCTGAAGGGGATTAACTACCTCTTATGGGCCAGGATGGTGAAAATTGCCCTTGGAGGAAAGGGTTTGTGGAGTCATGTCTCAGCAGAAGCGGCTCCAAAACAAACCAACCAAGGAGAAGATGGACAGGAAATGGTGGTAGCTGATGAAGACAAGTGGGCTCAGGAAGACCTCATGGTTCTCACAGTGCTCCTCAGCTCTCTTGAACCCGCCATCATGGAGTCTTACTCTTACTGTGAGACTACCAAACAGCTGTGGGATACACTTTACAAAGTGTATGGAAATGTCTCCAACCTCACAAGAGTCTTTGAAGTGAAGAGAGCCATCAATGCGCTCAACCAAGGAGATGTGGAGTTTCAACCACACTTTGGCAAGTTTAGGTCTCTTTGGGCAGAGTTGGAACTGCTAAGACCACACACCACTGACCATGCCACGCTTCTAACCAGGCGTGAGGAGGACAGAGTGTTTGGACTGCTGCTCACTCTTAACCCATCTTATGGGAGCTTGATCAAGCACATCCTAAGAGCTGACAAGCTACCTGACCTGGATGAAGTATGTGCTCAAATCCAGAAGGAAGAAGGCTCAGTGGGCTTGTTTGGTGGCAAGGGAGACTTAAGCATGGCGCATCAAGCAGAACAAGCAGTGGCAAACAAGGCGGCTTACAAACAAGATGAGAGGAAAGGCCTGACCTGTGACCACTGCAAGAAGAAGGGTCACTTGAAGGACAAATGCTGGATACTCCACCCCCACCTTAAGCCCAGCAAGTTTAGGGAGACTCGCTCCCAATACCAAGATGCAAGGGCCAACTTCTCAGCTGATGGTGCGGAGCCAACAACACCAATCACCATGGGCATAAGCAACCTAGGTGTGGGAAGTGCAACTGCCTCCACATCAGGCTATGCCACGCCAAGGGCCAACCTGGATGAGACCATCAAGAAGTCTGACTTAACTGCTCTCATCAAGGCTCTAAAAGAATCTGGTATATCTAAAAACCTTGGTGTTTCTCTTAATGCTTCACATACTGCTAATGACACTATAAGAGTTTTTAAATCGGCTAAGCCCTTAGTTATAGATTCTGGTGCTTCTCATCACATGATAAGTGACTTAGAACTGATTAAAAACATAGAACCGGCCTTAGGAAATGTGATGATAGCAAATGGAGATAAAATCCCAATAAAAGGTGTAGGTAACCTTAAACTGTTTGATAAAGAAACTAAGGCTTTCTATATGCCCACCTTTGCTTCAAATCTATTATCTGTTAAGAAAGTAACTAATGATCTCAATTGTCAAGTTACATTCACGCCTAACAGTGTGTACTTTCAGGATATTGATTCTAGTAAGTTGCTTGGCAAAGGTGTTACCAAGGGAGACTTGTACTTGCTTGAGGACACAAGATCCACAACTGATTTATTTCCTGCTTTTCATTCTGTTTCTGAATTCCCTAAAGATGTAATATGGCATGCTAGACTAGGACATCCTCATTCTCATGCCTTGAACATCCTGTTACCTAGCATTTCTTTTAAAAGTGATTGTGAGGCTTGTATCTTAGGAAAACATTGTAGAACTGTGTTTCCTAAATCAAAGACTCAATATGATAATTGCTTTGATCTCATACATTCTGACGTATGGACTGCCCCATGTGCATCTAGAGAGCAACATAAATATTTTGTGACATTCATTGATGAAAAATCTAAATACACATGGATCACCTTGTTGCAATCTAAGGATAGAGTGCTAGAAGCTTTTAAAAACTTTCAGAGCTATATAACTAACCATTTCAATGTTAAGATCAAAATTCTTAGATCAGATAATGGTGGTGAGTATACTAGCACAGCCTTCAAACAACACCTAGCCTCACATGGAATCATTCAACAAACTAGCTGCCCTTATACACCTCAACAAAATGGAGTTGCTGAGAGAAAGAATAGACACTTGATGGAAGTGGCGAGGAGTATGATGTTCCATGCCAATGTACCTAAACGTTTTTGGGGAGATGCAGTGGTCACGGCCACCTATCTAATCAACCGCACACCTACAAGAGTCCTCCTTGATGCCACTCCCTATGAGGTACTAAACAAATCTAGATCATCCATTGACCATTTGCGTGTGTTTGGGTGTGTGTGTTTTGTTTTGATTCCAGGAGAATTAAGGAACAAGCTAGAAGCAAAGAGCACAAAGGCTATGTTTATTGGGTACTCCACACATCAGAAAGGGTACAAATGCTACGTACCAGAAACAAGGAGAGTCCTAGTATCCAGAGATGTTAAGTTCATGGAATCCAAGGCCTACTATGATGAGAAGAGTTGGGGAGAACTCAAAGATCTATCTCATTCTGCCTCGGACAGAGCTAACAACCTGAAAGTTCTTATGGAAAGACTTGGCATCAGCTTACCAAGGGAACCAGAAAAGAGCCGGGATACTACCCCTCAGCATGATGGAGCTGAGGTACGAGATAATGAAGTCTCTCATCATGATCATGAGGGGGGCAATGGAGAAAAATCTGCGCAAGATCAACCTGAACAATCTGCGCAAGCTCAACCTGAAGAAAACTCAGTATTGTCTCATGATCAAGATGAGATGGAACAACCAGAAACTGAAGTTCAAGGTAGTGAACCTGAGCAGACACCAGCCCTAAGAAGAAGTACAAGGATCAGGAGACCGACTTCAGATTGGGTTAAGACAAGAATCTACTACAATGCTCAAGCCGTGGCACATCCAGTAAGTGGAGTATGCACCCTTGCTCAATATCCAGAAGAACATCAAGCCTTTGTGAGTTCATTGGACCAGGAATGGATACCAAAAACGTATGCAGAAGCTATGGAGGATGATGAATGGAGGAGCTCAGTGGATGATGAAATGGGGGCCATGGAAAGGAATAACACCTGGTATGAGACAGAGCTTCCAAAAGGAAAGAAAGCCGTGACTAGCAGGCTCATACATACCATCAAGTACCTTGCAAATGGGAAGCCAGAAAGGAAAAAGACCAGACTAGTGGCAAGAGGTTACACACAAGTATATGGAGAAGACTACCTAGACACTTTTGCACCAGTAGCCAAGCTCCATACTATCCGGATCCTCCTCTCATTGGCAGTGAACCTAGAATGGGATCTTTGGCAAATGGATGTGAAGAATGCATTCTTGCAAGGTGAACTAGAGGATGAAGTATATATGAGGCCACCTCCCGGAATGGAAGAGATGGTGAAACCAGGGAATGTTCTCAGACTCAGGAAGGCTATCTATGGCCTGAAACAATCACCAAGAGCTTGGTACCACAAGCTAAGCACCACACTAAATGGGAGAGGCTTTGTGAAGTCTCAAGCGGATCACACACTGTTTACTCTCACCAGCCAGCAAGGGATCGTTGTGATTCTGGTCTATGTGGATGACATCATCATCACTGGTAGTGACAAGGAAGAGATCAGCTCAACTAAGACATTCCTCAAGACCGCATTTGACATCAAAGACCTAGGAGAACTGAAATATTTCCTTGGCATTGAGATGTGTAGATCAAGGGAGGGATTGTTCATGTCCCAAAGGAAGTATACTTTGGACATCCTAAAGGAGGCAGGAGACCTTGGAGGAAGAGTGGCCAAGACACCACTAGAAGAAGGCTACAAGGTTATGCGTGAGGGGGAGTTTGATGCAACTCCCTTTGAGGATGTCAAGAGGTATAGAAGAATGGTTGGGAAGCTTATCTATCTTACTATCACAAGGCCGGATGTGTGTTTTGCTGTGAACCAGGTGAGCCAACACATGCAAGCTCCTAAGGTACATCATTGGAACATGGTGGAAAGGATCTTGAGATACTTAAGAGAGGCGCCAGGTCAGGGAGTGTGGATGGCTTGCAATAAGAGTACTGAAGTTGTTGGGTATTGTGATGCTGATTGGGCTGGAGATAGAGTTGATAGGAGATCAACCACAGGCTATTGCACCTTTATTGGAGGAAACCTAGTCACATGGAAGAGCAAGAAGCAGAAGGTGGTCTCTTGCTCAAGTGCCGAGGCAGAGTACCGATCTATGAGGAAGCTTACTAGTGAACTCATATGGATCAAGGGACTGCTAAAGGACTTGGGCATAGAGATCTCCACGCCAATGACTATGCATTGTGACAATCAGGCAGCAATACACATTGCATCAAACTCTGTGTTCCATGAGAGGACTAAGCATATAGAAGTGGACTGTCACAAGGTGAGACAAGCAGTGGAGCAGCAAGTGATTCTTCCATGCTACACAAGAAGTGAAGATCAACTAGCTGACATATTCACCAAGGCAGCCAGCAGCAAGGTTTGTGAGTTCATCCACCCTAAACTTGGACTCACGGATCTTCCATGTCACTGATCTCTCCTCCCATGAAGTGTTCTACTCTTTTTCCTTGGTTAGGGTTTTATCCCATGAGGTTTTTCCTAGCTAAGGTTTTAATGAGGGAATAGCTTCATGGTGTCCAAGCTTGACTTGTCCCACACGGTCAAGCTTGAGGGGGAGTGTTGACATGAAAGCATGAATGACATAGAGGAAGAAGAAATCAAGTCAAGACATACATCCGGAGTGATCAAAGTAAGCTTGTCCGTACAAGTGTGATCTAACTTGGCGTGCAAGGCAAGAGGAGACTTATCTGTGATCAAGAAGGATGTTATACTTGCCCTAAGATATTTAAAAGATGTCGGCCAAGAGAAGGGATCCGTTGAAGAAGAAGACAAGGTGGTTCAAAGGAGAGAGAGCCGTTTGGTGCTGTCGCTTTCCACCTTGGCTGTGCGCAACCTGCCCTTGATCAGGCCTCTTTGTTTATTCTTTTCTTCTATGTCAACTTGCCATTAGTTTATTCATTGTTGCATCTATTTAAAGTATGTAATCAGGACCAAATGGATCAAGGAAAATAAACACTTCCTCACTTCTCTCTTATGTTTTCGAAATCTCTCTCTCTCTCTCTCTCTCTCTCGGATTCTTAGTAAAACCCTAGCTATCTCTTCTCTTTGTTCTTGATAAATCACACAAGCCACTCTTATAACTCATTCATTTTATCACCAGTTTCCCAGTTTGGGAATAGTGTTGAACTGAAGAGAAGAATGGAGCTTGTTCATAAATAGGGCAAGCCCTTGAAGACCTTGAGAAGAGTTCAGCAAAGCTTCAGGAGTGTCTTGAAGCATCTATCATGGGTGAAGTCAAGTCCAAGAATGGCTTAGACTGATCTTAAGAAGGCATGGAAGGAGTTTGGAGGTGTATGGTCGAGTGGGCAAACTTAGGGCGTGGCCGTACGGAGTTGGTACGGAAGTGTACGGACCGTACGGATCCGTACGGACCAAGCCGACCCAAAAGTTTGTATCTCGACCATCTGAGCCTATTTAGAGTTGGTGCAAAAATAGGGCACAGGTCAGTTCTTAAGAGAAGAAGACAAAAGAGACTCTTAAGAGTAGAAGACAAAGAAGAAGGCTGTGTGTGCAAAGGAGATTGGCGGCTGGTTTGTGATAGGCTGTGGCAGTCCAAGACAGGCTGGCTATAGCTGGAAAGGAAGAGCAAGGCTTGACTATGTATCTGGCCAAAGAAGAGGGCAGATACATGAGCCAATGAGGAGCATTTCCAGCCAAGGCTTTCCCTTAACCAACCAGGCGGTTCCAACACTTTGCAAAGACCACAAGACCTGATCCTGAGCGTCCAATTCAAATTAAAGCATCTCCACCCTTCATGTCTTATCTGTAGCTTAGGGTTTATGATTTGTGCAATGAGTAAAGCTCATATATAAGCTTGCTAATGTCGGATTGTAAACACTAAGGGAGAAAGGGGGATTTCCCCTCTCCACTTCATTGTTCTGGTTACTAATAACATCCAGTTCTGTTCTTAGTCTTATATTCTCTTAATCTCTTAGTCTCCCTAATCTCAAAACCACTCATACACTCACGCATACACTCTCTTCTCAATCTCTTACCAAATCACCAAGAACAAGTCTCATCTAACTCCATTGGAGTGTATCCACAGTCACACATCCAACCAGAGTAGTTCTCTCTAAAAACTCACATGGTATCAGAGCCAGGTTCATCAGAACCTGAGCTGTAGCTTCCGCAAATCACTTGCTCTCACCTCAGCTCAAATCCAACCCTTGAAGCCTTTCACATCCGAGTTCAGTTTCTCCATGGAGTAGAAGACTGAAGCTGGCGTGGCTCTTATCCTTTCTCCTGTCCATACTGATGGAGAGACTCATTGGAAGCAGAGGTGTATGGAGAGGCCTCGCGAACTTCATCCAAGGTGCCTTGTCCAAGAGCTTTACCATCCGGTTCATCAAGCAAGCTGCCAAGAAGATGGCGCCTAGAAGAGAAGGAGAAAGGAGGGGTCTTTGAGTTAGAGAAACAAGGAGGAAGTCATGAACTGAAGGAGCAGGAGATGGGTAACGATCCAGACTCACATATCCTCAAGTTCATGAGCTTACCATCCGAGAGTGATACAAGGACCAACCTGGTTCCTTGATAGTAAGCGATTCTTTAAAACTTAAGTGATAATGAGCTTGTGATAAAATCTGGTTGTGTGTTGTGATGTGATTGAAAACCTGAGGATTGTTTAAAGATTGCTAAATGAAATGAAATGAATTTAGAATCTATCCCAGGATGCTTAAAGAGACTTGTTAAGTTGATTGAGATTGTTTAATAGGCTTAGCTCCGGTTCATAATGTTGCTTGTGTGGTTGATTGAATCTGCTTGCATACATATATAGAAACCGACTGAAAGCTAGTGCATTTGGTCTTGGAGTTACCTTACACTGAGGCACTAGATTCATGTCTAGTAGCTGAGTAAGGGGCTGTCAAGATATTCCTAAGTATCTCGCAATGAATCTGTAGGATCATGCTAGTACTTAGAGAGATTAGCTTGCAATGATTTGAAACTTGGGTGTCTTGTTTGATCTTGCATTGCTTTAGTGAGACATTGGGTTCAAGCTTGATGTGGAATCAAGGACTGACCCAATGCACCTATGTCTAATCTTCTCTGGAGTTTGAGTGGTGTTTCAGGTATACAAGAAGTGTTCTTAGTTCATCACCAATCCAAGAGAAAGAGGAAGGCATTGCCCATTGTCATGAGCAATGGAGAGCGGTTACTGAAGTGGTGATGTGCCACTGGTTAGTGAAGACTCACGGCTGCTCACTTCCAAGCTTGGACCCTCATTCTATCCAAGCTTGAGGAGGGGAGTTAAGTGAGCAAAGAAGGAAGACCATGGCAAGCAACTGATGGAAAAGGAGTCATCCGGCTGTGGGAAGAACAAGGGAGTGTTCAGAGCACTCTCGGCTGTGTGAAGATGATGGAGCTACTCTATCAAGGCGGCTTCCAGTGTGAGCAGTCTGAAGAGGGAGCTGAAGGTTCCACAAGCATTCCATGGAGATGGCGAGTTCAGAAGGTGCTGCAAGGGTCTGATGGTGTGATCATGAAGCTGCTCTCCCAAGCTTGACTTGTTCCACATGGTCAAGCTTGAGGGGGAGTGTTGAGAAGACTTCAATGATCACAAAGATGCCGGTTTACGAAGGTGGACAGCAGTGAGCAAAGATGGATGATCAAGAAGCTCTCCTTCCAAGCTTGACTTGTTCCACATGGTCAAGCTTGAGGGGGAGTGTTGAGAAGGCTTCTTGATGAGAGCACTTGGCGGTTAATCAAGAAGAGGAGCAGACTGGTTTGTGAAGCAAGATGGAGGATGGTGAAGCAATCACCAAGGCGGCCAAAGCAGGGCAGCCTTGATACTACAGACTGAACCATCCGATCATGAAGCTTTAGAACTAGGTGGAGACTCTAGAAGAAGAAGCAGCCAAGGCTCCACAAGTTCTTGATACTCTTAGTGCGAGTATGATCTGATGGTTCCATATGAAGCTAGAAGAAGGTCAGATCGTGAGAAGAGTACAAGATGAAGAGTGATGAGCAAGGGAAGATGTGATCAACCTTACATCACATGAGGGCCATGATCCAGAGTCTTTGTGTCCCTTACATTGTGGTAAGGCACAAAGACTCAATGGCCAATCCCTAGGCCGTGGAGGCTTTACTCTTTTTCCCTCATCAAGGTTTTGTCCCAAAGGGTTTTCCTTGGTGAGGTTTTTAATGAGGAAGCTCTTCATGGTTCCAAGCTTAACTCAGGATCTCCTAGAGTTAAGCTTGAGGGGGAGTGTTGAACTGAAGAGAAGAATGGAGCTTGTTCATAAATAGGGCAAGCCCTTGAAGACCTTGAGAAGAGTTCAGCAAAGCTTCAGGAGTTGATATGATCATAGACCAGCTAGTTGATAAAGATGAAGAAGGAGAGACTGAAGATACACTAGCTGAAGAGGAAGCTGTCCTAGCCATTCCCACAGGTCCTATCACTCGTGCAATGACAAGGAGACTCAAAGAAGCCGTTGGAAACATACTGAAGATCTCTAAGAAGCAAGAAGACTTTCTTGGTAGAAGCTTGAGCTACCAAGACACACTCATCACCATTCATGTGATCTTACCATCAAGCTGATCATCATCTAGGCAAGTGGCTTGGTATACTCTTTTTCCCTTGATTAGTTTTGTCCCACTGGGTTTTCTAATCAAGGTTTTTAATGAGGTATCAAGTTCACTTACACATTCCTAGTTGATGTATCTTGGATGCAACTCGGCCTAAGGCATCTTGGACCGACTTCATCATCTATCTTATATTATGTTTTAGTCTAAGTGTTGTGTTATTACTTTGAAACCGTGTGGAGCCTTTTCCTTTAAGTTTTCTTATGTTTTCGAGACCTTGTGCATGTACAAGGATCTCTCTATTTAAGTGTATCACAAACCCTCATTCTAATCTAAGTTATCTTTTGTTTAAACCTTGTGTTTTCTTCTCCCTTGCTTTCACGAGTTAAGAGAGTGTCTGGTGTGTAGTATCCAGTCTGTTGGTGTGTAATATCCAACGCCCAAGGGCTTTAGAAAGGTGTGTCATATCCGATCTAAGCCTAGGAGTATCAAGGAGCCTTTCCGCAGCCTCTTGTGTCACCATTCGATCCACAGCCTTGATAAACTTGAGTCTTTGATTCGTTTATGCAAGGATCTATCCAAACCATCCAGAGAAGGGTCCTAGGATCTCATTAAGTGGTATCAGAGCACTCTGGAAGGGGAGTTTCGATTTCTCTTTTGCGATTTCTTAAGATCTACTCTTTGTCGATTCATATTTTTGATCAATCGGTTCTTGTGTGTTTATTCTCACTTGATCTGCTTGTTTCACTATCAGGATTGCTAGATCTGATTGTTTCGTGTCTCATACTGATAGATCTAAGAATTTCGATCAAGTTTTGAACAAAACCTTTTCACATTCTTGTCGATTACGTTATCGTTTTGCTTGATCCGAAAGTTTCTTGTGATTGTGTGACTCGATCTGTTGTTAGAATCATAGATCAGGATTTGATTTCTCATTTCATCATCTGTTGAATCTGATCTGTTATTGTTTCAATTTCGAAAAGATAGAATTCAAATCGTCGCGTGTTGATCAAGTATCTTCATTTGCCGCTTTGTTTGAATACTTTGTTTCCTTATTTGAATCTTGAGTTCTGAATTCTTTTGAACTACTTACTGGTTCAAGTTTTTCGTGTATCAGGAAGCAATGGGGTCTGAGGAGGATGATGAAACCTTTGTGCGAAGGAATAGATTGCTGCAAGAAGCAATCACCAAACAAGTGATGGAAGCGATGGTGAAGTTACTGGAAGAGAAGTATGATCAGAGACCGCATGATGGGCAAGGACAAGCATCTGGTTCAAGACATGAGCAAAGAAGAAACAGACAAGGTCAGCGTGAGCATGCTGGATCAGAAGAGACTGATAACTTCTATGAGAGAAGTAGCCATAGCTCCGGTTCAAGACGTAGCAGTAGAAGATCTCGACGTGATCATGAGGGCCGGAGGCATAGACGCAATGAGCTATCAGGATTAAAGCTTAAGATCCCTCCTTTCCATGGTAAAGCTGATCCAGATGCCTATCTTGAGTGGGAGAAGAAGATCGAACTCGTTTTCAACTGTCAGCATTACTCAGAGACTAAGAAGATTCAAGTAGCTGCTACCGAGTTCAATGACTATGCATTGAGCTGGTGGGATCAGTTGGTTACAAACAAAGGCGCAATGGTGAATTTCCCATTGAAACATGGGCAGAGATGAAAGCTGTGATGCGCAAGAGGTTTGTACCAAGTCATTATCACCGTGATCTTCATCAAAAGCTGAGACTGCTCACACAAGGATCAAAGTCTGTAGAGGAATACTTTCAAGAGATGGAGTTGCTTATGCTAAGAGCTTGTGTATCTGAGGACAGTGAAGCTACCATGGCACGGTTCCTTGGTGGACTCAACCGTGAGATACAAGATAGAGTGGAGATGCAACACTACTTGGAGATAGAGGAAATGCTACACAAAGCTATCTTGGTGGAGCAGCAAGTTAAAAGAAGAAGTCATGCGCGTGGCAGCTATGGTTCCAATAGATACCAGACCTCTAAGGAAGATAAACCGAGCTATCAAAAGGAAAGCAAGCCACAGCCAAAAGAAGAAGCCAAGCCTAGTAGCATCTACAACAAAGATAAGGGTAAAGTGGAAGCTACAAGCTCGCGTGCAAGAGATGTGAAGTGTTTTAAGTGCCAAGGGCGTGGGCACTATGCTAATGAATGTACCAACAAACGTGTGATGATCCTTCATGCCAATGGAGAATATGAATCTGCTGATGATGAGACAGAGGCCGAGGAAGATCACAGTTCAGAAGAGGAGTATGTTGCCAACCCGGTTGCTGGAAGGTTGCTAGTTGCTAGAAGAACCTTGAGTCTTCAAAGCAAGACCGAGGAGATGGAGCAAAGAGAGAATCTCTTCTATACTAGATGTCTAGTGCAAGGAAAGGTCTGTAGTCTTATTGTGGATGGAGGCAGTTGTGTCAACGTTGCGAGTGAGACAATGGTTAAAAAGTTGGGTTTGAGGGTCCAGAAGCATCCTAAACCATATAGGCTCCAATGGCTCAATGAAGAGGGCGAGATGAGAGTATCTACTCAGGTTATGGTTCCCTTAGCCATTGGTAAATATGAAGATGAGATTCTTTGTGATGTGTTGCCTATGGAAGCTGGACACATTCTCCTTGGAAGGCCGTGGCAATCAGATAGACGTGTGATACATGATGGGTATGCCAACAAGCACACCTTTGAGTTTAAAGGGAGAAAGACAGTTCTTGTGCCTATGACCCCTAAGGAAGTTCAGGTTGATCAGCTCCAGCTACAAAAGAAGAAAGAGATAGATCTTCCCGCTGAATCAACCAAGCAACTAAACTTCTATGCCAAGTCTGGTGATGTTAAAAGATCTCTCTGCTCTAACCTTCCTATTCTTTTGTTTATCTATAAGGAATCCCTCTTGACTACTACTAACATTGCACCGGAGTATCCGAGTGAACTTGTCAATCTTTTACAGGAATATCAAGATGTTTTTCCAGAAGATAGTCCCAATGGACTACCACCAGTGCGAGGGATTGAGCACCAAATTGATTTTGTGCCCGGTTCTACACTTCCCAATAGGCCAGCATACAGAACCAATCCGGTGGAGACCAAAGAACTACAAAGGCAAGTGGAGGAACTGATGGAGAAAGGGCATATCCGAGAGAGCATGAGCCCTTGTGCTGTTCCAGTGCTACTTGTGCCCAAGAAAGATGGGAGCTGGCGCATGTGTGTTGATTGCAGAGCCATCAACAATATCACTGTAAAGTATCGCCATCCTATTCCTAGATTAGATGATATGCTTGATGAATTGCATGGTTCTTGCATATTTTCTAAGATTGATTTGAAAAGTGGATACCATCAGATTAGGATGAAAGAAGGAGATGAATGGAAAACTGCATTCAAAACTAAACATGGTCTATATGAGTGGTTAGTCATGCCATTTGGATTAACCAATGCACCTAGTACATTCATGAGATTAATGAATCATGTTCTTAGATCATTCATTGGCATATTTGTTGTGGTATACTTTGATGACATCCTTGTATACAGTAAGAGCTTTAATGATCATATAGAACATCTTAGAACTGTTCTTGATGTGCTTAGAAAGGAATCTCTTTTTGCTAACCTTAAGAAGTGTACTTTTGGAACGGATCACTTGGTCTTTTTAGGCTTTATTGTGGGTGCAGATGGGGTTAAAGTTGATCCGGAGAAAGTAAGAGCTATACGAGAATGGCCAATTCCTAAGACAGTGAGTGAAGTGAGGAGCTTCCATGGACTTGCTGGTTTCTATAGGCGCTTTGTGAAAGACTTCAGCACCATAGCATCTCCCTTGACTGAAGTAATCAAGAAAGAAGTCGGATTCAAGTGGGGAGAAGCACAAGAACTTGCCTTTCAATGCCTAAAAGAGAAGCTTACTAATGCCCCTCTTCTTATACTTCCTGATTTTAATAAAACTTTTGAAATTGAATGTGATGCTTCAGGAATTGGAATTGGTGCTGTATTGATGCAGGAGAAGAGACCCATTGCATACTTCAGTGAGAAGCTTGGAGGAGCTACCCTCAACTATGCAACTTATGATAAAGAACTATATGCCTTGGTGAGGGCCTTGCAGACTTGGCAACACTACCTCTGGCCTAAAGAGTTCGTCATTCACACCGATCATGAGTCTCTCAAATACCTCAAAGGACAGCACAAACTCAGCAAAAGACACGCAAGGTGGGTTGAGTTCATTGAGACATTTCCTTATGTCATTAAGTATAAACAAGGTAAGGAAAACATAGTTGCTGATGCACTATCCAGAAGGTATGTTCTCTTGAACACTCTTGATGCTAAGCTATTAGGATTTGAGCAGATTAAAGGAATGTATGAGAATGATCCTGATTTTAAAGAGGCTTACAACTCTTGTGAGAAATTTGCTGTGGGACACTACTTTAGACATGATGGTTTTCTTTTCTATGATAATCGATTGTGTGTTCCTAACTGTTCTTTGAGAGACTTGTTTGTTAGGGAATCTCATGGAGGAAGTCTCATGGGTCACTTTGGTATTGCAAAGACTCTTAAAACTTTGCAGGATCACTTCTTTTGGCCTCGGATGAAAAGAGATGTGGAGAAACTATGTGAGAGATGTGCAACTTGCAAGCAAGCCAAGTCTAAGGTTCAGTCTCACGATTTAATCCCTTTACCTGAGTGTGAAAGGGTCAGCATTGATGGCAAAAAGAAGGCAGAGATGGTGAAACAACTCCACGAGCAAGCTAGGCTCAACATTGAGGCAACAACCAAACAGTATGTTAAGCATGCTAACAAAGGAAGGCGTGAGATGGTCTTTGAAGTGGGTGATCAGGTCTGGATTCACCTAAGGAAAGAGAGGTTTCCCAATGAAAGGAAATCCAAGCTGATGCTGCGGATTGATGGACCTTTTAAGGTCATAAGGAAGATCAGCAACAATGCCTACAAACTGGATTTGCAAGGTAAGTATGATGTGAGTAATAGCTTCAATGTTACTGACTTGATCCCTTTTATTGCAGATGAGCCAGATTTGAGGACAAATCCTTTTCAAGTGGGAGGGGATGATATGATCATAGACCAGCTAGTTGATAAAGATGAAGAAGGAGAGACTGAAGATACACTAGCTGAAGAGGAAGCTGTCCTAGCCATTCCCACAGGTCCTATCACTCGTGCAATGACAAGGAGACTCAAAGAAGCCGTTGGAAACATACTGAAGATCTCTAAGAAGCAAGAAGACTTTCTTGGTAGAAGCTTGAGCTACCAAGACACACTCATCACCATTCATGTGATCTTACCATCAAGCTGATCATCATCTAGGCAAGTGGCTTGGTATACTCTTTTTCCCTTGATTAGTTTTGTCCCACTGGGTTTTCTAATCAAGGTTTTTAATGAGGTATCAAGTTCACTTACACATTCCTAGTTGATGTATCTTGGATGCAACTCGGCCTAAGGCATCTTGGACCGACTTCATCATCTATCTTATATTATGTTTTAGTCTAAGTGTTGTGTTATTACTTTGAAACCGTGTGGAGCCTTTTCCTTTAAGTTTTCTTATGTTTTCGAGACCTTGTGCATGTACAAGGATCTCTCTATTTAAGTGTATCACAAACCCTCATTCTAATCTAAGTTATCTTTTGTTTAAACCTTGTGTTTTCTTCTCCCTTGCTTTCACGAGTTAAGAGAGTGTCTGGTGTGTAGTATCCAGTCTGTTGGTGTGTAATATCCAACGCCCAAGGGCTTTAGAAAGGTGTGTCATATCCGATCTAAGCCTAGGAGTATCAAGGAGCCTTTCCGCAGCCTCTTGTGTCACCATTCGATCCACAGCCTTGATAAACTTGAGTCTTTGATTCGTTTATGCAAGGATCTATCCAAACTATCCAGAGAAGGGTCCTAGGATCTCATTAGGAGTGTCTTGAAGCATCTATCATGGGTGAAGTCAAGTCCAAGAATGGCTTAGACTGATCTTAAGAAGGCATGGAAGGAGTTTGGAGGTGTATGGTCGAGTGGGCAAACTTAGGGCGTGGCCGTACGGAGTTGGTACGGAAGTGTACGGACCGTACGGATCCGTACGGACCAAGCCGACCCAAAAGTTTGTATCTCGACCATCTGAGCCTATTTAGAGTTGGTGCAAAAATAGGGCACAGGTCAGTTCTTAAGAGAAGAAGACAAAAGAGACTCTTAAGAGTAGAAGACAAAGAAGAAGGCTGTGTGTGCAAAGGAGATTGGCGCCTGGTTTGTGATAGGCTGTGGCAGTCCAAGACAGGCTGGCTATAGCTGGAAAGGAAGAGCAAGGCTTGACTATGTATCTGGCCAAAGAAGAGGGCAGATACATGAGCCAATGAGGAGCATTTCCAGCCAAGGCTTTCCCTTAACCAACCAGGCGGTTCCAACACTTTGCAAAGACCACAAGACCTGATCCTGAGCGTCCAATTCAAATTAAAGCATCTCCACCCTTCATGTCTTATCTGTAGCTTAGGGTTTATGATTTGTGCAATGAGTAAAGCTCATATATAAGCTTGCTAATGTCGGATTGTAAACACTAAGGGAGAAAGGGGGATTTCCCCTCTCCACTTCATTGTTCTGGTTACTAATAACATCCAGTTCTGTTCTTAGTCTTATATTCTCTTAATCTCTTAGTCTCCCTAATCTCAAAACCACTCATACACTCACGCATACACTCTCTTCTCAATCTCTTACCAAATCACCAAGAACAAGTCTCATCTAACTCCATTGGAGTGTATCCACAGTCACACATCCAACCAGAGTAGTTCTCTCTAAAAACTCACAAATAGGACAGGTTCTTCATCGTTCCAATCAAACCAGGATGAATCACTTTGTAAGAAGCTTGATTTTGATACATAAAATGGTGGAGAAACACCAGGAAGTTGAATAAATCTCATAGGAGTTGGGATGAAGAAGTAATCCCACTTTCTAATCAGGTGATTCCAGTTTCCCAGTTTGGGAATAGGACAGCTTCTCCGTCGTTCCAATCAAGCCAGGATGTATCACTTTGTAAGAAGCTTGATTTGGATACATAAAGTGTTGGATAATCACCAGGAAGTTGAATAAATCTCATAGGAGTTGGGATGAAGAAGTTATCCCACTTTCAAATAAGGTGATTCCAGTTTCCCAGTTTGGGAATAGGACAGCTTCTTCGTCGTTCCAATCAAACCAGGATGAATCACTTTGTAAGAAGCTTGATTTTGATACATAAAATGGTGGAGAAACACCAGGAAGTTGAATAAATCTCATAGGAGTTGGGATGAAGAAGTTATCCCACTTTCTAATCAGGTGATTCCAGTTTCCCAGTTTGGGAATAGGACAGCTTCTCCGTCTTTCCAATCAAACCAGGATGAATCACTTTGTAAGAAGCTTGATTTGGATACATAAAGTGTTGGAGAATCACCAGGTTTAATAAATCTCATAGGAGTTGGGATGAAGAAGTTATCCCACTTTCTAATCAGGTGATTCCAGTTTCCCAGTTTGGGAATAGGACAGCTTCTTCGTCGTTCCAATCAAACCAGGATGAATCACTTTGTAAGAAGCTTGATTTGGATACATAAAGTGTTGGGAAACACCAGGAAGTTGAATAAATCTCATAGGAGTTGGGATGAAGAAGTTATCCCACTTTCAAATCAGGTGATTCCAGTTTCCCAGTTTGGGAATAGGACAGCTTCTTCGTCGTTCCAATCAAACCAGGATGAATCACTTTGTAAGAAGCTTGATTTTGATACATAAAATGGTGGAGAAACACCAGGAAGTTGAATAAATCTCATAGGAGTTGGGATGAAGAAGTTATCCCACTTTCTAATCAGGTGATTCCAGTTTCCCAGTTTGGGAATAGGACAGCTTCTTCGTCGTTCCAATCAAACCAGGATGAATCACTTTGTAAGAAGCTTGATTTGGATACATAAAGTGTTGGAGAATCACCAGGAAGTTGAATAAATCTCATAGGAGTTGGGATGAAGAAGTTATCCCACTTTCTAATCAGGTGATTCCAGTTTCCCAGTTTGGGAATAGGACAGCTTCTTCGTCGTTCCAATCAAACCAGGATGAATCACTTTGTAAGAAGCTTGATTTTGATACATAAAATGGTGGAGAAACACCAGGAAGTTGAATAAATCTCATAGGAGTTGGGATGAAGAAGTTATCCCACTTTCTAATCAGGTGATTCCAGTTTCCCAGTTTGGGAATAGGACAGCTTCTTCGTCGTTCCAATCAAACCAGGATGAATCACTTTGTAAGAAGCTTGATTTGGATACATAAAGTGTTGGAGAATCACCAGGAAGTTGAATAAATCTCATAGGAGTTGGGATGAAGAAGTTATCCCACTTTCAAATCAGGTGATTCCAGTTTCCCAGTTTGGGAATAGGACAGCTTCTTCGTCGTTCCAATCAAACCAGGATGAATCACTTTGTAAGAAGCTTGATTTTGATACATAAAATGGTGGAGAAACACCAGGAAGTTGAATAAATCTCATAGGAGTTGGGATGAAGAAGTTATCCCACTTTCTAATCAGGTGATTCCAGTTTCCCAGTTTGGGAATAGGACAGCTTCTTCGTCGTTCCAATCAAACCAGGATGAATCACTTTGTAAGAAGCTTGATTTGGATACATAAAGTGTTGGAGAAACACCAGGAAGTTGAATAAATCTCATAGGAGTTGGGATGAAGAAGTTATCCCACTTTCAAATCAGGTGATTCCAGTTTCCCAGTTTGGGAATAGGACAGCTTCTTCGTCGTTCCAATCAAACCAGGATGAATCACTTTGTAAGAAGCTTGATTTGGATACATAAAGTGTTGGAGAATCACCAGGAAGTTGAATAAATCTCATAGGAGTTGGGATGAAGAAGTTATCCCACTTTCTAATCAGGTGATTCCAGTTTCCCAGTTTGGGAATAGGACAGCTTCTTCGTCGTTCCAATCAAACCAGGATGAATCACTTTGTAAGAAGCTTGATTTGGATACATAAAATGGGGGGGGAACACCAGGAAGTTGAATAAATCTCATAGGAGTTGGGATGAAGAAGTTATCCCACTTTCTAATCAGGTGATTCCAGTTTCCCAGTTTGGGAATAGGACAGCTTCTTCGTCGTTCCAATCAAACCAGGATGAATCACTTTGTAAGAAGCTTGATTTGGATACATAAATGGTGGAGAAACACCAGGAAGTTGAATAAATCTCATAGGAGTTGGGATGAAGAAGTTATCCCACTTTCTAATCAGGTGATTCCAGTTTCCCAGTTTGGGAATAGGACAGCTTCTTCGTCGTTCCAATCAAACCAGGATGAATCACTTTGTAAGAAGCTTGATTTGGATACATAAAGTGTTGGAGAATCACCAGGAAGTTGAATAAATCTCATAGGAGTTGGGATGAAGAAGTTATCCCACTTTCAAATCAGGTGATTCCAGTTTCCCAGTTTGGGAATAGGACAGCTTCTTCGTCGTTCCAATCAAACCAGGATGAATCACTTTGTAAGAAGCTTGATTTGGATACATAAAGTGTTGGAGAAACACCAGGAAGTTGAATAAATCTCATAGGAGTTGGGATGAAGAAGTTATCCCACTTTCAAATCAGGTGATTCCAGTTTCCCAGTTTGGGAATAGGACAGCTTCTTCGTCGTTCCAATCAAACCAGGATGAATCACTTTGTAAGAAGCTTGATTTGGATACATAAAATGGTGGAGAATCACCAGGAAGTTGAATAAATCTCATAGGAGTTGGGATGAAGAAGTTATCCCACTTTCTAATCAGGTGATTCCAGTTTCCCAGTTTGGGAATAGGACAGCTTCTTCGTCGTTCCAATCAAACCAGGATGAATCACTTTGTAAGAAGCTTGATTTGATACATAAATGGTGGAGAAACACCAGGAAGTTGAATAAATCTCATAGGAGTTGGGATGAAGAAGTTATCCCACTTTCTAATCAGGTGATTCCAGTTTCCCAGTTTGGGAATAGGACAGCTTCTTCGTCGTTCCAATCAAACCAGGATGAATCACTTTGTAAGAAGCTTGATTTGGATACATAAAGTGTTGGAGAATCACCAGGAAGTTGAATAAATCTCATAGGAGTTGGGATGAAGAAGTTATCCCACTTTCAAATCAGGTGATTCCAGTTTCCCAGTTTGGGAATAGGACAGCTTCTTCGTCGTTCCAATCAAACCAGGATGAATCACTTTGTAAGAAGCTTGATTTGGATACATAAAGTGGTGGAGAAACACCAGGAAGTTGAATAAATCTCATAGGAGTTGGGATGAAGAAGTTATCCCACTTTCTAATCAGGTGATTCCAGTTTCCCAGTTTGGGAATAGGACAGCTTCTTCGTCGTTCCAATCAAACCAGGATGAATCACTTTGTAAGAAGCTTGATTTGGATACATAAAGTGTTGGAGAATCACCAGGAAGTTGAATAAATCTCATAGGAGTTGGGATGAAGAAGTTATCCCACTTTCTAATCAGGTGATTCCAGTTTCCCAGTTTGGGAATAGGACAGCTTCTTCGTCGTTCCAATCAAACCAGGATGAATCACTTTGTAAGAAGCTTGATTTGGATACATAAAATGGTGGAGAAACACCAGGAAGTTGAATAAATCTCATAGGAGTTGGGATGAAGAAGTTATCCCACTTTCTAATCAGGTGATTCCAGTTTCCCAGTTTGGGAATAGGACAGCTTCTTCGTCGTTCCAATCAAACCAGGATGAATCACTTTGTAAGAAGCTTGATTTGGATACATAAAGTGTTGGAGAATCACCAGGAAGTTGAATAAATCTCATAGGAGTTGGGATGAAGAAGTTATCCCACTTTCAAATCAGGTGATTCCAGTTTCCCAGTTTGGGAATAGGACAGCTTCTTCGTCGTTCCAATCAAACCAGGATGAATCACTTTGTAAGAAGCTTGATTTGGATACATAAAATGGTGGGAAACACCAGGAAGTTGAATAAATCTCATAGGAGTTGGGATGAAGAAGTTATCCCACTTTCTAATCAGGTGATTCCAGTTTCCCAGTTTGGGAATAGGACAGCTTCTTCGTCGTTCCAATCAAACCAGGATGAATCACTTTGTAAGAAGCTTGATTTGGATACATAAATGGTGGAGAATCACCAGGAAGTTGAATAAATCTCATAGGAGTTGGGATGAAGAAGTTATCCCACTTTCTAATCAGGTGATTCCAGTTTCCCAGTTTGGGAATAGGACAGCTTCTTCGTCGTTCCAATCAAACCAGGATGAATCACTTTGTAAGAAGCTTGATTTGGATACATAAAGTGGTGGAGAACACCAGGAAGTTGAATAAATCTCATAGGAGTTGGGATGAAGAAGTTATCCCACTTTCTAATCAGGTGATTCCAGTTTCCCAGTTTGGGAATAGGACAGCTTCTTCGTCGTTCCAATCAAACCAGGATGAATCACTTTGTAAGAAGCTTGATTTGGATACATAAAGTGTTGGAGAATCACCAGGAAGTTGAATAAATCTCATAGGAGTTGGGATGAAGAAGTTATCCCACTTTCAAATCAGGTGATTCCAGTTTCCCAGTTTGGGAATAGGACAGCTTCTTCGTCGTTCCAATCAAACCAGGATGAATCACTTTGTAAGAAGCTTGATTTGGATACATAAAATGGTGGAGAAACACCAGGAAGTTGAATAAATCTCATAGGAGTTGGGATGAAGAAGTTATCCCACTTTCTAATCAGGTGATTCCAGTTTCCCAGTTTGGGAATAGGACAGCTTCTTCGTCGTTCCAATCAAACCAGGATGAATCACTTTGTAAGAAGCTTGATTTGGATACATAAAGTGTTGGAGAATCACCAGGAAGTTGAATAAATCTCATAGGAGTTGGGATGAAGAAGTTATCCCACTTTCTAATCAGGTGATTCCAGTTTCCCAGTTTGGGAATAGGACAGCTTCTTCGTCGTTCCAATCAAACCAGGATGAATCACTTTGTAAGAAGCTTGATTTGGATACATAAATGGTGGAGAAACACCAGGAAGTTGAATAAATCTCATAGGAGTTGGGATGAAGAAGTTATCCCACTTTCTAATCAGGTGATTCCAGTTTCCCAGTTTGGGAATAGGACAGCTTCTTCGTCGTTCCAATCAAACCAGGATGAATCACTTTGTAAGAAGCTTGATTTGGATACATAAAGTGTTGGAGAATCACCAGGAAGTTGAATAAATCTCATAGGAGTTGGGATGAAGAAGTTATCCCACTTTCTAATCAGGTGATTCCAGTTTCCCAGTTTGGGAATAGGACAGCTTCTTCGTCGTTCCAATCAAACCAGGATGAATCACTTTGTAAGAAGCTTGATTTGGATACATAAAATGGTGGAGAAACACCAGGAAGTTGAATAAATCTCATAGGAGTTGGGATGAAGAAGTTATCCCACTTTCTAATCAGGTGATTCCAGTTTCCCAGTTTGGGAATAGGACAGCTTCTTCGTCGTTCCAATCAAACCAGGATGAATCACTTTGTAAGAAGCTTGATTTGGATACATAAAGTGTTGGAGAATCACCAGGAAGTTGAATAAATCTCATAGGAGTTGGGATGAAGAAGTTATCCCACTTTCAAATCAGGTGATTCCAGTTTCCCAGTTTGGGAATAGGACAGCTTCTTCGTCGTTCCAATCAAACCAGGATGAATCACTTTGTAAGAAGCTTGATTTGGATACATAAAGTGGTGGAGAAACACCAGGAAGTTGAATAAATCTCATAGGAGTTGGGATGAAGAAGTTATCCCACTTTCTAATCAGGTGATTCCAGTTTCCCAGTTTGGGAATAGGACAGCTTCTTCGTCGTTCCAATCAAACCAGGATGAATCACTTTGTAAGAAGCTTGATTTGGATACATAAAGTGTTGGAGAATCACCAGGAAGTTGAATAAATCTCATAGGAGTTGGGATGAAGAAGTTATCCCACTTTCAAATCAGGTGATTCCAGTTTCCCAGTTTGGGAATAGGACAGCTTCTTCGTCGTTCCAATCAAACCAGGATGAATCACTTTGTAAGAAGCTTGATTTGATACATAAAGTGGTGGAGAATCACCAGGAAGTTGAATAAATCTCATAGGAGTTGGGATGAAGAAGTTATCCCACTTTCTAATCAGGTGATTCCAGTTTCCCAGTTTGGGAATAGGACAGCTTCTTCGTCGTTCCAATCAAACCAGGATGAATCACTTTGTAAGAAGCTTGATTTGGATACATAAAGTGTTGGAGAATCACCAGGAAGTTGAATAAATCTCATAGGAGTTGGGATGAAGAAGTTATCCCACTTTCTAATCAGGTGATTCCAGTTTCCCAGTTTGGGAATAGGACAGCTTCTTCGTCGTTCCAATCAAACCAGGATGAATCACTTTGTAAGAAGCTTGATTTGGATACATAAAGGGTGGAGAATCACCAGGAAGTTGAATAAATCTCATAGGAGTTGGGATGAAGAAGTTATCCCACTTTCAAATCAGGTGATTCCAGTTTCCCAGTTTGGGAATAGGACAGCTTCTTCGTCGTTCCAATCAAACCAGGATGAATCACTTTGTAAGAAGCTTGATTTGGATACATAAAGTGGTGGAGAATCACCAGGAAGTTGAATAAATCTCATAGGAGTTGGGATGAAGAAGTTATCCCACTTTCTAATCAGGTGATTCCAGTTTCCCAGTTTGGGAATAGGACAGCTTCTTCGTCGTTCCAATCAAACCAGGATGAATCACTTTGTAAGAAGCTTGATTTGGATACATAAAGTGTTGGAGAATCACCAGGAAGTTGAATAAATCTCATAGGAGTTGGGATGAAGAAGTTATCCCACTTTCTAATCAGGTGATTCCAGTTTCCCAGTTTGGGAATAGGACAGCTTCTTCGTCGTTCCAATCAAACCAGGATGAATCACTTTGTAAGAAGCTTGATTTGGATACATAAAGTGGTGGAGAACACCAGGAAGTTGAATAAATCTCATAGGAGTTGGGATGAAGAAGTTATCCCACTTTCTAATCAGGTGATTCCAGTTTCCCAGTTTGGGAATAGGACAGCTTCTTCGTCGTTCCAATCAAACCAGGATGAATCACTTTGTAAGAAGCTTGATTTGGATACATAAAGTGGTGGAGAATCACCAGGAAGTTGAATAAATCTCATAGGAGTTGGGATGAAGAAGTTATCCCACTTTCTAATCAGGTGATTCCAGTTTCCCAGTTTGGGAATAGGACAGCTTCTTCGTCGTTCCAATCAAACCAGGATGAATCACTTTGTAAGAAGCTTGATTTGGATACATAAAGTGTTGGAGAATCACCAGGAAGTTGAATAAATCTCATAGGAGTTGGGATGAAGAAGTTATCCCACTTTCAAATCAGGTGATTCCAGTTTCCCAGTTTGGGAATAGGACAGCTTCTTCGTCGTTCCAATCAAACCAGGATGAATCACTTTGTAAGAAGCTTGATTTGGATACATAAAGTGTTGGAGAATCACCAGGAAGTTGAATAAATCTCATAGGAGTTGGGATGAAGAAGTTATCCCACTTTCAAATCAGGTGATTCCAATTTCCCAGTTTGGGAATAGGACAGCTTCTTCGTCGTTCCAATCAAACCATGATGAATCACTTTGTAAGAAGCTTGATTTTGATACATAAAATGGTGGAGAATCACCAGGAAGTTGAATAAATCTCATAGAAGTTGGGATGAAGAAGTTATTATACACTTTTGTGTATTAGAGCATGATTCAACCAATTAGGGACAATCAGATGAAAAGATTAAAGAGATTAAGAGATTCTAGTGAGAGAATAAAGAGAGAGAGACTCAAAACTCCATTAATTAATAACTGATGAGGTTTACAAGTATTAATAGAGAGAGCAACAAGGAAATTCGAAATGGTTAAGCATGTGTAGTCAAGGGACAGGCTGGAACTCCTTTTGAATCACTTGGCTGTGCTTTCTCACATGCTTGCACTAGTATAAAGGTAACTTCTCCTTTCCAGCATCATACAGGCTGTCAAAGTGATCCCTTATCCTTCCTTAACCTCACTTATCCTCTTTGGTCGAGTTTCCTCTCTTCTCTTCACTAAGTTACCTTCTCATCCCATCAGATAACTTCCCCAAGTAGTTACTGTGGTTAAAATAAAGTTACCACAGTAAAACTCTAAAGTTACTGTCTCAGCCTCCTTGGTCTTCATCTCAATACTCCCCCTCAAGCTTGACCATGTAGAACAAGTCAAGCTTGGAAACCATGAAGACCTCCCTCGTTAAAAACCTCACCAAGTAAAACCCATTGGGATAAAACCTTGATGAGGGAAAAAGAGTGGAGACTCCATGGTTAAGGGGCTCAGCTCCTAGGAGTCAGATCAATGAGTCCAAGCCTTGACAGTATGGACTCCATTGTCTTCAATCTCGCTGCCTTAGTAAACACATCTGCAAGCTGATCTTCACTTCTTGTATAACATGGCAGAATCACTCCTAAGATGATCATCTGCCTCACCTTATGACAATCCACCTCTATGTGCTTTGTTCTCTCATGAAACACTGAATTGGAGGCAATGTGGATAGCTGCTTGATTGTCACAATGCATTGTCATAGGTGTGGCCTGCTCGATCTCCAAGTGCTTCAAGATCCCCTTGATCCACACCAACTCATTTGTAAGCTTCAACATAGCTCTATACTCAGCTTCAGCACTTGAACAGGAGATGACCTTCTGCTTCTTACTCTTCCAAGTAACCAGATTCCCTCCAATGAATGTACAATACCCAGTAGTTGATCTCCTGTCCACTCTATCTCCTGCCCAATCAGCATCACAATACCCAACCACTTCTGTACTGCCATTGCAACCCATCCAAACTCCTTGTCCATGTGAGCCACTCAAATACCTCAGTATCCTATCAACCATCTTCCAGTGATGTACCTTTGGCGCCTGCATATGTTGGCTCACTTGATTCACAGCAAAGCATATATCAGGTCTGGTGATAGTCAAGTAGATCAGCTTACCCACCATCCTCCTATACAGCTTAGCATCCTCAAACAACTGGTTCTCTTCAACCTCCCCCTCACGCAAGACCTTATACCCTTCCTCAAGAGGTGTCTTAGCTATCTTCCCTCCAAGCACATCAGTCTCCTTCAGCATATCCATAGTATACTTCCTTTGAGACATAAACAAACCCTCCTTAGATCTGCATATCTCAATCCCCAAAAAATACTTCATCTCTCCCAAGTCTTTAATATCAAACACAGACTTGAGAAACTCTTTGGTGGCTTTAATCCCAGCCTTATCACTCCCTGTGATAATCAAATCATCCACATACACCAAAATCACTATGATCCCTGATGGTCCAACCAGTGTGAAGAGTGTATGATCTAGTTCAGACTTCCTGAACCCTCTCCCATTGAGAGTTGTACTAAGCTTTCTGTACCAAGCTCTAGGAGACTGCTTCAGCCCATATATAGCCTTCTTCAATCTCAAAACATTCCCTGGCTTTACTAGATGCTCAAGACCAGGAGGTGGATGCATGTATACTTCATCTTCAAGTTCACCTTGCAAGAAAGCATTCTTCACATCCATTTGCCACAAATCCCACTCCAAGTTTGTTGCAATAGATAACACAATTCGAATTGTGTGAAGCTTGGCCACTGGTGCAAAAGTATCAATGTAATCTTCCCCATAAGTCTGTGTAAATCCTCTTGCAACCAGCCTAGTCTTGCGCCTATCTATCTCCCCATTTGCAAGGTACTTGATGGTGAAGATCCATCTGCTTGAAACTGCCTTCTTCCCTTTAGGTAACTCACTCTCATACCAAGTATCATTCCTGATCATTGCATCCCTTTCATCTCCTACTGAATCTCTCCAAACCTTGTGCTTCATAGCTTCTTCATAAGATCTTGGTATCTCATTCTCATCCAAGTTACACATAAACACCATGTGCTCTTCTGGAAACTCTGCAAAGGAACACACGGCTTGAGAGGGATGCTCCACAGCCTGGGCATTGTAGTACACTCTCGTGTTTACCCAGTTGGAAGGATCCCTCCTTATCCTTGTGCTCCTCCGCAAGGTCTCAACCTGTTCTTCAGCCTGAACATTCTCTTGTGCTTCCTCTCTTAAACCAGTAGGTTCTCCCTGCTCATTTCCACCTGACTGAGCTTCACTCTCTACTTCCTGTGTCTCCTCCTGATCATGCTGACCTGAATCCTCTTGGTTATGCTCCTGCTCCCCTGATTCAGATCCATTCCCCCTCTCATGATCAAGAGGGGTTGTTCCTCCAGCTTCTCCAGTTTGATTAGAAGGTCCGGTTCTTCCTGGTTCCTGATCTTGGGATAATCCTATCCCTAGCCTCTCCAACAACACTCTCAATGTTGTTGCCTTCTCTGATGGAGCTCGGGACAGATCCTCTAGGTCTTCCCATTTCTTCTCCTCATAATACCCTTTAGACTCAACAAACTTCACTTCTCTAGATACCATAACCCTCCTAGTTATTGGATCATAACATTTGTAGCCTTTCTGAGTGATTGAGTACCCAATGAACATAGCTTTAGTACTCTTTGCTTCTAGCTTGTTCCTTCTTTCTCCGGGAATCATCACATAACATAAGCACCCAAAGACTCTCAAATGATCAATGTGTGGCTTGGCCTTGTTCAATACTTCAAAGGGAGACAGTTTCTTCAAGACACGGGTTGGCACTCTATTGATGAGATAGCAAGCAGTCTGAACAGCATCACTCCAAAACCTCTTAGGGACATTCATGTGGAACATGATTGATCTCGCAACCTCCATCAAATGTCTGTTCTTCCTCTCAGCCACCCCATTTTGTTGTGGTGTGTAAGGACAGCTAGTTTGTTGCACAATCCCATGCTTTGCAAGATGACTCTTGAAAGCATTGCTAGTGTATTCTCCTCCATTATCAGACCTCAGAATCCTCACAGTGGCATTGTACTGATTAGTAACATATGCTTGGAAGTTCATGAAGGCTTCTAGGACTCTGTCTTTGGAGGGAATCATGGTGATCCATGTGTACTTGGACTTCTCATCAATGAAAGTCACAAAGTACTTATGGCTGTCTCTAGACATACAGGGAGCTGTCCACACGTCTGAATGCACCAGATCAAAGCAATTCTCATATCTGGTTTCTGATGTTGGGAAGACAGTCCTACAGTGCTTTCCAAGTATACAAGCTTCACACTCCAAGTGATTGAACGCCATACTTGGTAGAATCAGTTCAATTGCCTTGGCATGAGGATGTCCCAGCCTTGCATGCCATGTGAGATTATCACACCTATCCGTTGTGCTGCTTAAACACACAGACTCCACAGGACTAGGCGCCTCAGTTGTTTGGAGATGATAGAGCTGATGCTTGCTGTCTCCTCTGCCAATAACCCTTCCAGTCTTCAAATCCTGGAACTCAACTTCATTTGGTCTGAAAACCACTTGACAATCCAGATCAACTGTAGCCTTCTTAACTGAGATTAGATTGGATGTAAACTGAGGTAGGTAGAAGGCAGTGGAGTTCTTCTCAAACAGCTTGAGGTTTCCCACTCCTTCTATTGGGATCCTGGTACCATTGGCTATCATGACACTCCCTGTTGCTGCTTTAACCTCACTGATTAGTCTCTTGTCACTGATCATGTGGTGTGTTGCTCCAGAGTCAATGATGATGGGTTTAGATGTGGATGCTTTGGCAGGAGCACCCAGACTCCGGGTCGTAGCCAAAGCATACACATGCTTAACCAACTCATCCCATTCCTTCTTTGTCACACACTCATCTGCCCTCTTGGTATCCATTCCTCTCATATCCGCACTGTCTCCTACTGTCTCTCCCATGTAAGCTGAGTATGAACACTCTCCTATAACCATCTGCTGAAGTACATCCTTGATTCTCTTCAAGATTACACTCATCCTGTCACTTAAGTGCTCAGACTCGCTATCCTTTCTCCATGCCCTTCTCTTCATTAACCACTCCTTAGAAAGTTTTCTCAACCTTCCCCTCTTACAGCTTGTACCTCCCTTCCATCTTTCTGGCTTCCTGTTCATTTCCCACACATCACAAGTATATTTAACAAGCTCACATACCTCTTCCATAAGGAAGCTGAAGATCACATCTTGCTTCCTCCTTTCTTGACAACATCTCGGATTTGATGTGTGTGTCTTCACCACATCTAGCTCCGACCATACTTCTCTCAGCCTTCCCACAAGCTGATAACACTCATCCTCTCCTTGTCTCAAGCCGCGGATCACCCCTCTGTCCTCAACGACTCTCACAAGCTTGGACTTGCCTAAAGTTGCTTCAATCTCACTCTTTGTAGTGTCTCCTTGAACAACTTCATTTCCCAGCTTCAGACCTCTTGTCTGACCTTCTTCAGTAGCCATTTCCATGAAAGGTTTCCCCTTTCCATGACTACTCCATAACCCACAGCTTTCCAAAGCTCTCTTTGCCCATCTTGACCAATCGCCATCCCTCTCTTCTTCAAGCTCCATGGTTGTACTAGATCTGTGCTTCATTTCCATGTTGAGATAGTTTGAATCCATCAGAATATCTCACACCACTCAGATAATAAAGACCAGAACTCAAGAACACCAAGAACACTCAAGAACCCTCAAGAACACTCAAGAACACCCAGATTTTATGAAAAACGAAATCACACTCTCCCCTTTTTAGCAACCTGGCTCTGATACCATATACACTTTTGTGTATTAGAGCATGATTCAACCAATCAGGGATAATCAGATGAAAAGATTAAAGAGATTAAGAGATTCTAGTGAGAGAATAAAGAGAGAGAGACTCAAAACTCCATTAATTAATAACTGATGAGGTTTACAAGTATTAATAGAGAGAGCAACAAGGAAATTCGAAATGGTTAAGCATGTGTAGTCAAGGGACAGGCTGGAACTCCTTTTGAATCACTTGGCTGTGCTTTCTCACATGCTTGCACTAGTATAAAGGTAACTTCTCCTTTCCAGCATCATACAGGCTGTCAAAGTGATCCCTTATCCTTCCTTAACCTCACTTATCCTCTTTGGTCGAGTTTCCTCTCTTCTCTTCACTAAGTTACCTTCTCATCCCATCAGATAACTTCCCCAAGTAGTTACTGTGGTTAAAATAAAGTTACCACAGTAAAACTCTAAAGTTACTGTCTCAGCCTCCTTGGTCTTCATCTCAATAGTTATCCCACTTTCTAATAAGGTGATTCCAGTTTCCCAGTTTGGGAATAGGACAGGTTCTTCATCGTTCCAATCAAACCAGGATGAATCACTTTGTAAGAAGCTTGATTTTGATACATAAAATGGTGGAGAAACACCAGGAAGTTGAATAAATCTCATAGGAGTTGGGATGAAGAAGTAATCCCACTTTCTAATCAGGTGATTCCAGTTTCCCAGTTTGGGAATAGGACAGCATCTCCGTCGTTCCAATCAAGCCAGGATGTATCACTTTGTAAGAAGCTTTATTTGGATACATAAAGTGTTGGATAATCACCAGGAAGTTGAATAAATCTCATAGGAGTTGGGATGAAGAAGTTATCCCACTTTCAAATCAGGTGATTCCAGTTTCCCAGTTTGGGAATAGGACAGCTTCTCCGTCTTTCCAATCAAACCAGGATGAATCACTTTGTAAGAAGCTTGATTTGGATATATAAAGTGTTGGAGAATCACCAGGAAGTTTAATAAATCTAATAGGAGTTGGGATGAAGAAGTTATCCCACTTTCTAATCAGGTGATTCCAGTTTCCCAGTTTGGGAATAGGACAGGTTCTTCGTCGTTCCAATCAAACCAGGATGAATCACTTTGTAAGAAGCTTGATTTTGATACATAAAATGGTGGAGAAACACCAGGAAGTTGAATAAATCTCATAGGAGTTGGGATGAAGAAGTTATCCCACTTTCTAATCAGGTGATTCCAGTTTCCCAGTTTGGGAATAGGACAGCTTCTCCGTCGTTCCAATCAAACCAGGATGAATCACTTTGTAAGTGTTGAGATGAGCTGAGGAATATGAGGAGAGTTGTTCAGGGTTGAAGAGGTTGTGATGTGGAGAAGAGGAGAAGGATTGGCCTTAGGGAGAACCGTCCGTACCGGTCCGTACAGGTCCGTACCATGGCCGTACGGCCGTACAGACGGTATCGACCAAGCGGTAAAGAAATGTTACCGCGAGAAGAAGTTCACGGTCTGATCATGTTTTGCCTTGACCAAAGAAGGCATATGACCGTTTATGGATAGAGGAAGAGCGTCTCTACAGGCTGGCACAGGCTGGAAGGATAAGGTTCACTTTTAGCATAGTGACCACGCGTGTGGAGAGGCTCATTGGTCCGGTTCAAATTAAAGGCTCCCTTAGACTTGACCTCACATGCTTAGTCTCTTCTTAAACCCTAGTATCACCTCCTATATATTGTAAACACTCTCTCATTAATTAAAGAATGCGAGTTATGTTACTCTCTCTCTAGTCTCTCTCTCTTGTTCATCATGGATCATACTTAATCTCCCCATTTCTCTCACAATCTCTTCTAAACCTCTCTTAATCTCTTACCAAATCTCTCTTAATCTCTCAATACCTATTCTACTCTCTAATCTCATATGGTATCAGAGCCAGGTTGGCTTTGGTATTGAGAGATCCTTGTTCCTTTCTTTACATTTGCGAGTTTGTTCTTGTGTGTTAAAGAAGAGGAGATGGAGACGACCAACTTTAGCAAACTGGTGACGGTTCCGGTTGCACTGAAGGGAGGCTCGAACTACTTGATGTGGTCCCAGTTGGTGAGGACTACCATTGGAAGGCTAGGGTTGTGGAACCACATCACAGATGATGGTCCGGAGCCAGTGGCCAAAGAAGATGAAGAAGAAGGCGACGGGAAGACTCTTGCGGTAGCTGAAGCAAAGAGATGGGTCCAAGAGGATTTGATGGTGCTGTCTGTGCTCCATGCCTCCCTGGAGCTCCCCATACTTGAAGCTTACGTGCACTTTGAGACTCCTAAGCGCCTTTGGGACATGCTCCATAAGAGGTATGGAAACAAGTCCAACATAAGCCGGGTGTTTGATCTGAAGCAAACCATCAGTGTCTTGAGGCAAGATGGAGAAGATCTCACCAAGCACATGGGGAAGTTTGGAGCTTTGTGGTCCGAACTTGAGAGTCTTAGACCCAACACAACTGATGAGGAATCGCTCATTGAGAGGAGAGAGCAAGATCAGGTGTTTGGGCTATTGATGACTCTAGATGAAAGCTACCAGGATGTGATCAAGCATATCCTGAGATCACCTACTCTCCCATCCATGGAGGAGGTATGCGCTCAACTTCAGAAGGAGGAAGGCTCTCTTGGGTTGTTTGGAGGCAAGAAGGGAATGTCCACGGCTCATAAAGCAGAAGAGGCGCAAGCAAACAAGGCAGCGTACCGTGGAGATGGAAGGAAGTATGAGAAGTATGAGGGAAGCTGTGAGCATTGCAAGCGGCAGGGGCATAAGAAGAGTCAGTGCTGGATCCTACATCCACACCTCAGGCCTAGCAAGTTCAACAAGGATAGAGAAGCTAAGGCTCACCTTTCTGCTGAAGCAAGTGGTGCCGGCTCATCAGGGGCTAGTCCAAATGTCAAGGCGGGTGAAAGTGAAGGCAGAGCTCTAACTTCTCAGGAGGTGATCACCAAGGCTGACTTTGAGGCTTTCATCCGAGCCCTCAAGGAGTCTGGTAAAATGCTAGGCAACACTCTTGGATACTCATACTCTGCTCATACATTACCTAGTATCTCTGATAAACTGTTAGACATTTTTAAAATCTCATGTACTGCCACTGCTCATACTAGCATAACTGATAGATTGTTAGGAGTAGTTAAGAGCCTGAAAGCTGAAAATGAAACATCTAGAACCAAGACTGCTAGGAGCTTGCATAAACCATTGATAATTGACTCTGGTGCATCTCATCACATGATTAGTGATAACAATCTGATAAAAGACATAGAACCTGCCCTTGGACATGTTATGATTGCAAATGGAGATAGAATTCCCATTAGGGGCATTGGTAAACTGAACTTGTTTAATAAGGATTCAAAAGCTTTTTACATGCCTGAGTTCACCTCTAATCTTTTATCAGTTAAGAAATGCACTACTGATCTTCAATGCAATGTTATTTTCAGTCCTAATGATGTTAAGTTTCAGGATATTAAGAGCAGTAAGTTGATTGGGCAAGGAGCAACCAAGGGGGATCTTTACATGATTGAAGACCTTGCACCTATTTCTAGTTCTTGTTTCTCGTTTAGTTCTGTTTCTTCCTTAAGTACTGATGCTCTGTGGCATGCTAGGCTAGGACATCCACATGTTAGGGCCTTAAGCATTATGTTACCAGGTGTCATGTTTAAAAATAATGATTGTGAGGCATGTATTTTGGGCAAACATTGTAAGACTGTTTTTCAGAGATCATCTACTCTTTATGCAAACTGCTTTGATTTAATTCACTCTGATGTTTGGACGGCACCTTGCTTATCTAGGGATGATTACAAGTATTATGTCACATTCATTGATGAAAAATCCAAATACACCTGGTTAACATTGATTAAAACTAAAGATAGGGTCCTTGATGCATTTAAAAATTTTCAAGCCTATGTGACTAACCAATATCATGCCAAGATTAAGATTTTCAGGTCTGATAATGGTGGGGAGTATACTGGGCATGCATTTCGTGATCACCTTGCTCAACATGGGATTCTTCACCAGACTAGCTGCCCATACACTCCACAGCAGAATGGAGTTGCGGAAAGGAAGAACAGACATCTCATGGAGGTGTCCCGGTCCATGATGTTCCACAAAGGGGTTCCCAAGAGGTATTGGAGTGATGCTGTGATGACTGCGTGCTACCTGATCAACAGGATACCAACCAGGATCTTGGCAGATCAATCTCCATTTGAGGTACTCAACAAGAGCAGGCCAGTCTTGGATCACCTGAGGACCTTTGGATGCGTGTGTTATGTTCTTGTACCAGGCGAGCAGAGAAACAAACTAGAAGCAAAGAGCACCAAGGCTATGATGATTGGGTATTCCACTTCACAGAAGGGATACAAATGCTATGATCCTACAGCTAGGAGAGTCCTAGTGTCAAGGGATGTCAGATTCATGGAAGACAAAGGATACTATGATGAGCAGACATGGGAAGACTTGGAGGATCTCTCCCAGCCATCAGAAAGAGCTGCTTGCTTGAGAAACATCCTAGAGGGGCTCGGAATTGGAGTGTCCCAGGATCAGAGTAGGCGTCCAGAACCTACTCCAGCTGCAGCAGAAGAACCATCCCACTTTGCACATGAGGGGGGAAGTGAATCAGTATCTGAACTAGAGGACCAAGGCTTAGAAGAGGCCGGTGAGCTAGGAAACAGAGGAACTGATTCTCCTGTCCAAAGTGGAGAAGGATCAGCAAGGGGAGAACTGAATGAAGAAGATCAGAGACAAGGAGAGGCTAGAGCTGAAGCTGAAGAACAGACTGAAGCAGTGACTCCACAAGTAGAAGAAGAACAAGAGATGGCACAAGAAGGGCCAGTGTTGAGAAGGAGTACAAGGCTGAGGAAGGATCCTTCCAGTTGGGTAAACACGAGAGTGTACTACAATGCCCAAGCTGTGAAGCATCCTACTCAGGCTGTGTGTTCCTTTGCTCAATATCCAGAAGCACATTGTGCATTTATGGTAAACTTAGATAAGAATCACATTCCAAGAAGCTATGAAGAGGCAATGGAAGATAAGGAATGGAAGGAATCAGTAGGAGCTGAGGCAGGAGCTATGATAAAGAATGACACATGGTATGAGAGTGAACTACCAAAAGGGAAGAAGGCTGTGTCTAGTAGATGGATCTTTACAGTCAAGTACAAGGCTGATGGGTCGATTGAGAGGAAGAAGACTAGACTGGTAGCAAGAGGGTTCACTCAGACTTATGGAGAAGACTACATTGATACATTTGCTCCAGTTGCAAAGCTACACACCATTCGAATAGTCCTATCAGTGGCTACTAACCTTGGGTGGGATCTTTGGCAGATGGATGTTAAGAATGCATTTCTCCAAGGAGAGTTAGAAGATGAAGTTTACATGCTACCACCTCCGGGCCTAGAAGGGATGGTGAAACCAGGGAATGTGCTGAGACTGAAGAAGGCCATCTATGGGTTGAAGCAATCACCAAGGGCATGGTATCACAAGCTGAGCACAACTCTAAATGGAAGAGGTTTCAGGAAATCAGAGCTTGATCACACTCTCTTCACTCTTACGACACCTGCTGGCATTGTTGTGCTTCTTGTATATGTGGATGACATAGTTATCACAGGCAGTGATAAGGTTGAAATCAAGGAGACCAAGGAGTTTCTGAAATCTGTGTTTGACATCAAAGACTTGGGAGAAATGAAGTACTTCCTTGGAATTGAGCTGTGCAGATCAGAAGAAGGGTTGTTCATCTCACAAAGGAAGTATATCTTGGATCTATTGAAGGAGGCTGGTGCGTATGGTGGAAAGACAGCCAAGATGCCCATGGAGGATGGGTATAAAGCTCCACGTGAGGGGGAGCTAGAAGATAGTAAGCTATTTCATGATCCAAAGCTATACAGGAAGCTTGTGGGGAAGCTGATCTATCTAACCATCACTAGGCCAGACATCTGTTTTGCTGTGAACCAAGTGAGTCAGCATATGCAAGCTCCAAGAGAGCATCACTGGCGCATGGTAGAAAGAGTTCTCATGTATCTGAATGGAACTCAAGGGCTTGGTATATGGATGGGTTGTAACGGGAGTACTGAAGCAGTGGGATATTGTGATGCAGATTGGGCTGGAGACAGAACAGATAGAAGATCTACAACCGGCTATTGCACATTCATTGGTGGAAACATGGTTACTTGGAAGAGTAAGAAGCAGAAGGTGGTGTCATGCTCAAGTGCCGAGGCTGAGTATAGAGCAATGCTAAAACTCACAAATGAGTTGGTATGGATTAAAGGAATACTGAAGCACTTGGAGATTGAGCAAGCAACACCAATGACCATGCACTGTGACAATCAAGCAGCCATTCACATAGCCACAAACTCGGTGTTCCATGAAAGAACTAAGCACATTGAAGTGGACTGTCATAAAGTGAGGCAGATGATAGTCTTGGGAGTAATACTGCCGTGCTACACAAGGAGTGAGGATCAGTTGGCAGATGTATTCACTAAGGCGGCTAGGCAAAAGACAATGGAGTCAATTCACATAAGGTTGGGACTCCTTGATCTTTCGCCTAAGGGCTGATCTATACACTCTCCTGATCATGAGGTCCTTACTCTTTTTCCCTCATCAGAGTTTTGTCCCAATGGGTTTTCTTTGATGAGGTTTTTAATGAGGAGGAGCTCATGATCCTTCCAAGCTTGACTTGTTCCACATGGTCAAGCTTGAGGGGGAGTGTTGAGATGAGCTGAGGAATATGAGGAGAGTTGTTCAGGGTTGAAGAGGTTGTGATGTGGAGAAGAGGAGAAGGATTGGCCTTAGGGAGAACCGTCCGTACCGGTCCGTACAGGTCCGTACCATGGCCGTACGGCCGTACAGACGGTATCGACCAAGCGGTAAAGAAATGTTACCGCGAGAAGAAGTTCACGGTCTGATCATGTTTTGCCTTGACCAAAGAAGGCATATGACCGTTTATGGATAGAGGAAGAGCGTCTCTACAGGCTGGCACAGGCTGGAAGGATAAGGTTCACTTTTAGCATAGTGACCACGCGTGTGGAGAGGCTCATTGGTCCGGTTCAAATTAAAGGCTCCCTTAGACTTGACCTCACATGCTTAGTCTCTTCTTAAACCCTAGTATCACCTCCTATATATTGTAAACACTCTCTCATTAATTAAAGAATGCGAGTTATGTTACTCTCTCTCTAGTCTCTCTCTCTTGTTCATCATGGATCATACTTAATCTCCCCATTTCTCTCACAATCTCTTCTAAACCTCTCTTAATCTCTTACCAAATCTCTCTTAATCTCTCAATACCTATTCTACTCTCTAATCTCATAGTAAGAAGCTTGATTTGGATACATAAAGTGTTGGATAATCACCAGGAAGTTGAATAAATCTCATAGGAGTTGGGATGAAGAAGTTATCCCACTTTCAAATCAGGTGATTCCAGTTTCCCAGTTTGGAAATAGGACAGCTTCTTCGTCAATCCAATCAAACCAGGATGAATCACTTTGTAAGAAGCTTGATTTTGATACATAAAATGGTGGGGAAACACCAGGAAGTTCAATAAATCTCATAGGAGTTGGGATGAAGAAGTTATCCCACTTTCTAATCAGGTGATTCCAGTTTCCCAGTTTGGGAATAGGACAGCTTCTTCGTCGTTCCAATCAAACCATGATGAATCACTTTGTAAGAAGCTTGATTTTGATACATAAAATGGTGGAGAATCACCAGGAAGTTGAATAAATCTCATAGAAGTTGGGATGAAGAAGTTATCCCACTTTCTAATAAGGTGATTCCAGTTTCCCAGTTTGGGAATAGGACAGGTTCTTCATCGTTCCAATCAAACCAGGATGAATCACTTTGTAAGAAGCTTCATTTTGATACATAAAATGGTGGAGAAACACCAGGAAGTTGAATAAATCTCATAGGAGTTGGGATGAAGAAGTAATCCCACTTTCTAATCAGGTGATTCCAGTTTCCCAGTTTGGGAATAGGACAGCTTCTCCGTCGTTCCAATCAAGCCAGGATGAATCACTTTGTAAGAAGCTTGATTTGGATACATAAAGTGTTGGATAATCACCAGGAAGTTGAATAAATCTCATAGGAGTTGGGATGAAGAAGTTATCCCACTTTCAAATCAGGTGATTCCAGTTTCCCAGTTTGGGAATAGGACAGCTTCTTCGTCGTTCCAATCAAACCAGGATGAGTCACTTTGTAAGAAGCTTGATTTTGATACATAAAATGGTGGAGAAACACCAGCAAGTTGAATAAATCTCATAAGAGTTGGGATGAAGAAGTTATCCCACTTTCTAATCAGGTGATTCCAGTTTCCCAGTTTGGGAATAGGACAGCTTCTCCGTCTTTCCAATCAAACCAGGATGAATCACTTTGTAAGAAGCTTGATTTGGATATATAAAGTGTTGGAGAATCACCAGGAAGTTTAATAAATCTAATAGGAGTTGGGATGAAGAAGTTATCCCACTTTCTAATCAGGTGATTCCAGTTTCCCAGTTTGGGAATAGGACAGGTTCTTCGTCGTTCCAATCAAACCAGGATGAATCACTTTGTAAGAAGCTTGATTTTGATACATAAAATGGTGGAGAAACACCAGGTGTTGACATGAAAGCATGAATGACATAGAGGAAGAAGAAATCAAGTCAAGACATACATCCGGAGTGATCAAAGTAAGCTTGTCCGTACAAGTGTGATCTAACTTGGCGTGCAAGGCAAGAGGAGACTTATCTGTGATCAAGAAGGATGTTATACTTGCCTTAAGATATTTAAAAGATGTCGGCCAAGAGAAGGGATCCGTTGAAGAAGAAGACAAGGTGGTTCAAAGGAGAGAGAGCCGTTTGGTGCTGTCGCTTTCACCTTGGCTGTGCGCAACCTGCCCTTGATCAGGCCTCTTTGTTTATTCTTTTCTTCTATGTCAACTTGCCATTAGTTTATTCATTGTTGCATCTATTTAAAGTATGTAATCAGAACCAAATGGATCAAGGAAAATAAACACTTCCTCACTTCTCTCTTATGTTTTCGAAATCTCTCTCTCTCTCTCTCTCTCTCTCGGATTCTTAGTAAAACCCTAGCTATCTCTTCTCTTTGTTCTTGATAAATCACACAAGCCACTCTTATAACTCATTCATTTTATCATGGTATCAGAGCAACAAAGCTCTTGAAACCCTTATCTACTTCCGCAAAACAAATCTCTGTTTCTTTTCTTGCCGGTCTTTGAATCCTCAAGATGGAGAACAACAACAACAACAACAACAACAACCGCATCAGCATACCTGTGACTCTGAAGGGGATTAACTACCTCTTATGGGCCAGGATGGTGAAAATTGCCCTTGGAGGAAAGGGTTTGTGGAGTCATGTCTCAGCAGAAGCGGCTCCAAAACAAACCAACCAAGGAGAAGATGGACAGGAAATGGTGGTAGCTGATGAAGACAAGTGGGCTCAGGAAGACCTCATGGTTCTCACAGTGCTCCTCAGCTCTCTTGAACCCGCCATCATGGAGTCTTACTCTTACTGTGAGACTACCAAACAGCTGTGGGATACACTTTACAAAGTGTATGGAAATGTCTCCAACCTCACAAGAGTCTTTGAAGTGAAGAGAGCCATCAATGCGCTCAACCAAGGAGATGTGGAGTTTCAACCACACTTTGGCAAGTTTAGGTCTCTTTGGGCAGAGATGGAACTGCTAAGACCACACACCACTGACCATGCCACGCTTCTAACCAGGCGTGAGGAGGACAGAGTGTTTGGACTGCTGCTCACTCTTAACCCATCTTATGGGAGCTTGATCAAGCACATCCTAAGAGCTGACAAGCTACCTGACCTGGATGAAGTATGTGCTCAAATCCAGAAGGAAGAAGGCTCAGTGGGCTTGTTTGGTGGCAAGGGAGACTTAAGCATGGCGCATCAAGCAGAACAAGCAGTGGCAAACAAGGCGGCTTACAAACAAGATGAGAGGAAAGGCCTGACCTGTGACCACTGCAAGAAGAAGGGTCACTTGAAGGACAAATGCTGGATACTCCATCCCCACCTTAAGCCCAGCAAGTTTAGGGAGACTCGCTCCCAATACCAAGATGCAAGGGCCAACTTCTCAGCTGATGGTGCGGAGCCAACAACACCAATCACCATGGGCATAAGCAACCTAGGTGTGGGAAGTGCAACTGCCTCCACATCAGGCTATGCCACGCCAAGGGCCAACCTGGATGAGACCATCAAGAAGTCTGACTTAACTGCTCTCATCAAGGCTCTAAAAGAATCTGGTATATCTAAAAACCTTGGTGTTTCTCTTAATGCTTCACATACTGCTAATGACACTATAAGAGTTTTTAAATCGGCTAAGCCCTTAGTTATAGATTCTGGTGCTTCTCATCACATGATAAGTGACTTAGAACTGATTAAAAACATAGAACCGGCCTTAGGAAATGTGATGATAGCAAATGGAGATAAAATCCCAATAAAAGGTGTAGGTAACCTTAAACTGTTTGATAAAGAAACTAAGGCTTTCTATATGCCCACCTTTGCTTCAAATCTATTATCTGTTAAGAAAGTAACTAATGATCTCAATTGTCAAGTTACATTCACGCCTAACAGTGTGTACTTTCAGGATATTGATTCTAGTAAGTTGCTTGGCAAAGGTGTTACCAAGGGAGACTTGTACTTGCTTGAGGACACAAGATCCACAACTGATTTATTTCCTGCTTTTCATTCTGTTTCTGAATTCCCTAAAGATGTAATATGGCATGCTAGACTAGGACATCCTCATTCTCATGCCTTGAACATCCTGTTACCTAGCATTTCTTTTAAAAGTGATTGTGAGGCTTGTATCTTAGGAAAACATTGTAGAACTGTGTTTCCTAAATCAAAGACTCAATATGATAATTGCTTTGATCTCATACATTCTGACGTATGGACTGCCCCATGTGCATCTAGAGAGCAACATAAATATTTTGTGACATTCATTGATGAAAAATCTAAATACACATGGATCACCTTGTTGCAATCTAAGGATAGAGTGCTAGAAGCTTTTAAAAACTTTCAGAGCTATATAACTAACCATTTCAATGTTAAGATCAAAATTCTTAGATCAGATAATGGTGGTGAGTATACTAGCACAGCCTTCAAACAACACCTAGCCTCACATGGAATCATTCAACAAACTAGCTGCCCTTATACACCTCAACAAAATGGAGTTGCTGAGAGAAAGAATAGACACTTGATGGAAGTGGCGAGGAGTATGATGTTCCATGCCAATGTACCTAAACGTTTTTGGGGAGATGCAGTGGTCACGGCCACCTATCTAATCAACCGCACACCTACAAGAGTCCTCCTTGATGCCACTCCCTATGAGGTACTAAACAAATCTAGATCATCCATTGACCATTTGCGTGTGTTTGGGTGTGTGTGTTTTGTTTTGATTCCAGGAGAATTAAGGAACAAGCTAGAAGCAAAGAGCACAAAGGCTATGTTTATTGGGTACTCCACACATCAGAAAGGGTACAAATGCTACGTACCAGAAACAAGGAGAGTCCTAGTATCCAGAGATGTTAAGTTCATGGAATCCAAGGCCTACTATGATGAGAAGAGTTGGGGAGAACTCAAAGATCTATCTCATTCTGCCTCGGACAGAGCTAACAACCTGAAAGTTCTTATGGAAAGACTTGGCATCAGCTTACCAAGGGAACCAGAAAAGAGCCGGGATACTACCCCTCAGCATGATGGAGCTGAGGTACGAGATAATGAAGTCTCTCATCATGATCATGAGGGGGGCAATGGAGAAAAATCTGCGCAAGATCAACCTGAACAATCTGCGCAAGCTCAACCTGAAGAAAACTCAGTATTGTCTCATGATCAAGATGAGATGGAACAACCAGAAACTGAAGCTCAAGGTAGTGAACCTGAGCAGACACCAGCCCTAAGAAGAAGTACAAGGATCAGGAGACCGACTTCAGATTGGGTTAAGACAAGAATCTACTACAATGCTCAAGCCGTGGCACATCCAGTAAGTGGAGTATGCACCCTTGCTCAATATCCAGAAGAACATCAAGTCTTTGTGAGTTCATTGGACCAGGAATGGATACCAAAAACGTATGCAGAAGCTATGGAGGATGATGAATGGAGGAGCTCAGTGGATGATGAAATGGGGGCCATGGAAAGGAATAACACCTGGTATGAGACAGAGCTTCCAAAAGGGAAGAAAGCCGTGACTAGCAGGCTCATACATACCATCAAGTACCTTGCAAATGGGAAGCCAGAAAGGAAAAAGACCAGACTAGTGGCAAGAGGTTACACACAAGTATATGGAGAAGACTACCTAGACACTTTTGCACCAGTAGCCAAGCTCCATACTATCCGGATCCTCCTCTCATTGGCAGTGAACCTAGAATGGGATCTTTGGCAAATGGATGTGAAGAATGCATTCTTGCAAGGTGAACTAGAGGATGAAGTATATATGAGGCCACCTCCCGGAATGGAAGAGATGGTGAAACCAGGGAATGTTCTCAGACTCAGGAAGGCTATCTATGGCCTGAAACAATCACCAAGAGCTTGGTACCACAAGCTAAGCACCACACTAAATGGGAGAGGCTTTGTGAAGTCTCAAGCGGATCACACACTGTTTACTCTCACCAGCCAGCAAGGGATCGTTGTGATTCTGGTCTATGTGGATGACATCATCATCACTGGTAGTGACAAGGAAGAGATCAGCTCAACTAAGACATTCCTCAAGACCGCATTTGACATCAAAGACCTAGGAGAACTGAAATATTTCCTTGGCATTGAGATGTGTAGATCAAGGGAGGGATTGTTCATGTCCCAAAGGAAGTATACTTTGGACATCCTAAAGGAGGCAGGAGACCTTGGAGGAAGAGTGGCCAAGACACCACTAGAAGAAGGCTACAAGGTTATGCGTGAGGGGGAGTTTGATGCAACTCCCTTTGAGGATGTCAAGAGGTATAGAAGAATGGTTGGGAAGCTTATCTATCTTACTATCACAAGGCCGGATGTGTGTTTTGCTGTGAACCAGGTGAGCCAACACATGCAAGCTCCTAAGGTACATCATTGGAACATGGTGGAAAGGATCTTGAGATACTTAAGAGAGGCGCCAGGTCAGGGAGTGTGGATGGCTTGCAATAAGAGTACTGAAGTTGTTGGGTATTGTGATGCTGATTGGGCTGGAGATAGAGTTGATAGGAGATCAACCACAGGCTATTGCACCTTTATTGGAGGAAACCTAGTCACATGGAAGAGCAAGAAGCAGAAGGTGGTCTCTTGCTCAAGTGCTGAGGCAGAGTACCGATCTATGAGGAAGCTTACTAGTGAACTCATATGGATCAAGGGACTGCTAAAGGACTTGGGCATAGAGATCTCCACGCCAATGACTATGCATTGTGACAATCAGGCAGCAATACACATTGCATCAAACTCTGTGTTCCATGAGAGGACTAAGCATATAGAAGTGGACTGTCACAAGGTGAGACAAGCAGTGGAGCAGCAAGTGATTCTTCCATGCTACACAAGAAGTGAAGATCAACTAGCTGACATATTCACCAAGGCAGCCAGCAGCAAGGTTTGTGAGTTCATCCACCCTAAACTTGGACTCACGGATCTTCCATGTCACTGATCTCTCCTCCCATGAAGTGTTCTACTCTTTTTCCTTGGTTAGGGTTTTATCCCATGAGGTTTTTCCTAGCTAAGGTTTTAATGAGGGAATAGCTTCATGGTGTCCAAGCTTGACTTGTCCCACACGGTCAAGCTTGAGGGGGAGTGTTGACATGAAAGCATGAATGACATAGAGGAAGAAGAAATCAAGTCAAGACATACATCCGGAGTGATCAAAGTAAGCTTGTCCGTACAAGTGTGATCTAACTTGGCGTGCAAGGCAAGAGGAGACTTATCTGTGATCAAGAAGGATGTTATACTTGCCTTAAGATATTTAAAAGATGTCGGCCAAGAGAAGGGATCCGTTGAAGAAGAAGACAAGGTGGTTCAAAGGAGAGAGAGCCGTTTGGTGCTGTCGCTTTCACCTTGGCTGTGCGCAACCTGCCCTTGATCAGGCCTCTTTGTTTATTCTTTTCTTCTATGTCAACTTGCCATTAGTTTATTCATTGTTGCATCTATTTAAAGTATGTAATCAGAACCAAATGGATAAAGGAAAAATAAACACTTCCTCACTTCTCTCTTATGTTTTCGAAATCTCTCTCTCTCTCTCTCTCTCTCTCGGATTCTTAGTAAAACCCTAGCTATCTCTTCTCTTTGTTCTTGATAAATCACACAAGCCACTCTTATAACTCATACATTTTATCACCAGGAAGTTGAATAAATCTCATAGGAGTTGGGATGAAGAAGTTATCCCACTTTCTAATCAGGTGATTCCAGTTTCCCAGTTTGGGAATAGGACAGCTTCTCCGTCGTTCCAATCAAACCAGGATGAATCACTTTGTAAGAAGCTTGATTTGGATACATAAAGTGTTGGATAATCACCAGGAAGTTGAATAAATCTCATAGGAGTTGGGATGAAGAAGTTATCCCACTTTCAAATCAGGTGATTCCAGTTTCCCAGTTTGGAAATAGGACAGCTTCTTCGTCAATCCAATCAAACCAGGATGAATCACTTTGTAAGAAGCTTGATTTTGATACATAAAATGGTGGGGAAACACCAGGAAGTTGAATAAATCTCATAGGAGTTGGGATGAAGAAGTTATCCCACTTTCTAATCAGGTGATTCCAGTTTCCCAGTTTGGGAATAGGACAGCTTCTTCGTCGTTCCAATCAAACCACGATGAATCACTTTGTAAGAAGCTTGATTTGGATACATAAAGTGTTGGGGAAACACCAGGAAGTTGAATAAATCTCATAGGAGTTGGGATAAAGAAGTTATCCCACTTTCAAATCAGGTGATTCCAGTTTCCCAGTTTGGGAATAGGACAGCTTCTTCGTCGTTCCAATCAAACCATGATGAATCACTTTGTAAGAAGCTTGATTTTGATACATAAAATGGTGGAGAATCACCAGGATATTGAATAAATCTCATAGGAGTTGGGATGAAGAAGTTATCCCACTTTCTAATCAGGTGATTCCAGTTTCCCAGTTTGGGAATAGGATAGCTTCTTCGTCGTTCCAATCAAACCAGGATGAATCACTTTGTAAGAAGCTTGATTTGGATACATAAAGTGTTGGAGAATCACCAGGAAGTTGAATAAATCTCATAGGAGTTGGAATGAAGTAGTTATCCCACTTTCTAATCAGGTGATTCCAGTTTCCCAGTTTGGGAATAGGACAGCTTCTTCGTCGTTCCAATCAAACCAGGATGAATCACTTTGTAAGAAGCTTGATTTGGATACATAAAGGGTTGGAGAAACACCAGGAAGTTGAATAAATCTCATAGGAGTTGGGATGAAGAAGTTATCCCACTTTCAAATCAGGTGATTCCAGTTTCCCAGTTTGGGAATAGGACAGCTGTTAAGATGAGGAGATGAGGAGATGAAGAGTTGATACATGGATAGAGGAAGGGATTTGGAGCAGGCAGTAACTTTGGAGATTTACCACAGTAACTTTATTGTTACTGTGGTAACTGAGGTAAAAGACTTGGGAAGTTACCTTGCATCCATTTGGAGAGTGAAACACGCCAGGATGAGTCTGGATAAGCAAGGAGGAGTTTGGATAAGGTCTGGTCAAGGCTAGAGAGCTTTAGACAGGCTGGCACCAGCTTGAAAGCTAAAGCAAGATTCCCAAGCATGTGAGGAACCTTATTGGCTAGTTTGAATCAAGCATCTTTGACTACACATGCCTCTTATCCTAGCTAGACTGAACCTGGACGAAATTATGTATCCCTAATCTATATGTGTTGTAAACTCTCTCATTTAATCAATCTAATGGAGTTTTGAGCCTCTCTCTCTATTCTCTCACTAAAATCTCTTAATCTCTTTAATCTTCTCATCTGGTTATCCCTGATTAGTTGAATCATGCTCTAATACACAAAAGTGTATATGGTATCAGAGCCAGGTTGCGCAAAGTGGGAGAGTGTGATTCCTTTTTCTTAAAAATCTTGAGTGTTCTTGAGTGTTCTTGGTGTTCTTAACTTCTGGGTTTCATTATCTTGGTGGCGTGAGAGGTTCTGGTGAATCCAAATCATCTCAACATGGAAATGGAGCACAGACCTGAGTCAACTGTGAAGACTGAAGAGGAGAGGCATGGCGAGTGGTCAAGGTGGGCCAAAAGAGCTTTGGAAAGCTGTGGGTTATGGAGTAGTCATGGAAAGGGGAAACCTTTCATGGAAATGGCTACTGAAGAAGGTCAGACAAGAGGTCTGAAGCTGGGAAATGAAGTTGTTCAAGGAAACACTACAAAGAGTGAGATTGAAGCAACTTTAGGCAAGTCCAAGCTTGTGAGAGTCGTTGAGGACAGAGGGGTGATCCGCGGCTTGAGACAAGGAAAGGATGAGTGTTATCAGCTTGTGGGAAGGCTGAGAGAAGTATGGTCAGAGCTAGATGTGGTGAAGACACACACATCAAATCCGAGATGGTGTCAAGAAAGGAGGAAGCAAGATGTGATCTTCAGCTTCCTTATGGAAGAGGTATGTGAGCTTGTTAAATATACTTGTGATGTGTGGGAAATGAACAGGAAGCCAGAAAGATGGAAGGGAGGTACAAGCTGTAAGAGGGGAAGGTTGAGAAAACTTTCTAAGGAGTGGTTAATGAAGAGAAGGGCATGGAGAAAGGATAGCGAGTCTGAGCACTTGAGTGACAGGATGAGTGTGATCTTGAAGAGAATCAAGGATGTACTTCAGCAGATGGTTATAGGAGAGTGTTCATACTCAGCTTACATGGGAGAAACAGTAGGAGACAGTGCGGATATGAGAGGAATGGATACCAAGAGGGCAGATGAGTGTGTGACAAAGAAGGAATGGGATGAGTTGGTTAAGCATGTGTATGCTTTGGCTACGACCCGGAGTCTGGGTGCTCCTGCCAAAGCATCCACATCTAAACCCATCATCATTGACTCTGGAGCAACACACCACATGATCAGTGACAAGAGACTAATCAGTGAGGTTAAAGCAGCAACAGGGAGTGTCATGATAGCCAATGGTACCAGGATCCCAATAGAAGGAGTGGGAAACCTCAAGCTGTTTGAGAAGAACTCCACTGCCTTCTACCTACCTCAGTTTACATCCAATCTAATCTCAGTTAAGAAGGCTACAGTTGATCTGGATTGTCAAGTGGTTTTCAGACCAAATGAAGTTGAGTTCCAGGATTTGAAGACTGGAAGAGTTATTGGCAGAGGAGACAGCAAGCATCAGCTCTATCATCTCCAAACAACTGAGGCGCCTAGTCCTGTGGAGTCTGTGTGTTTAAGCAGCACAACGGATAGGTGTGATAATCTCACATGGCATGCAAGGCTGGGACATCCTCATGCCAAGGCAATTGAACTGATTCTACCAAGTATGGCGTTCAATCACTTGGAGTGTGAAGCTTGCATACTTGGAAAGCACTGTAGAACTGTCTTCCCAACATCAGAAACCATATATGAGAATTGCTTTGATCTGGTGCATTCAGACGTGTGGACTATTAGATTTTGTGATTTAAAGAGTGATTAAGTTTAATCTGAGAATTAAAGAGATTAGAGATTAAGAACAAGAGAGAGACTAGAGAGAGAGACTCAAAACTCCATTAATTAATACTGATGAGGGTTTACAAGTATATAAAGAGAGAGCAACAAGGGATTTCGAAATGTATAAGCATGTGTAGTCAAAGGACAGGCTGGAACTCCTTTTGACTCACTTGGCTGTGCTTTCTCACATGCTTGCACTAGTAGAAAAGCATCCTCTCCTTTCCAGCATCATACAGGCTGTCAAAGGCTCCCTTATCCTTCCTTATCCTCTTTGGTCGAGTTTACTCTCTTCCCTTCACTAAGTTACCTTCTCATGCCATCAGATAACTTCCCAAGTTGTTACTGTGGTTAAACTAAAGTTACCACAGTAAAACTCCAAAGTTACTGTCTACTCCAACTCTCTTCCTCTCTCAATATATCAACCATTTATTCTCTCATCTCAACACTCCCCCTCAAGCTTGACCATGTGGAACAAGTCAAGCTTGGAAGGACCATGAGATCTCCCTCATTAAAACCTCATTAAGGAAAACCCATTGGGACAAAACCTTAATGAGGAAAAAGAGTAGAGATCACATGATCAGGAGAGTGTATAGACTAGCCCTTAGGCGAGAGATCAATGAGTCCTAACCTGATGTGTATGGACTCCATTGTCTTTTGCCTTGCTGCCTTTGTGAACACATCTGCTAACTGATCCTCACTCCGAGTATAACAAGGTAGAATCACCCCAAGAATCATCATCTGCCTCACCTTGTGACAATCAACCTCAATGTGCTTTGTTCTCTCATGGAACACAGAGTTAGATGCAATGTGGATAGCTGCTTGATTATCACAATGCATTGTCATTGGCGTTGCTTGAATAATCTCCAGATGCTTCAAAATCCCTTTTATCCACACTAGCTCATTTGTAAGCTTCAGCATTGCTCTATACTCGGCCTCAGCACTGGAACAAGACACTACCTTCTGCTTCTTACTCTTCCAAGTGACCAAGTTACCACCAATGAATGTACAATAGCCTGTGGTTGATCTTCTATCTGCTCTATCACCAGCCCAATCCGCATCACAGTAGCCTACAACCTCAGTACTCTTGTTACATCCCATCCATACTCCAAGACCAGTAGTTCCATTCAGATACATCAAGATCCTTTCCACCATCCGCCAGTGGTGCTCCTTAGGAACTTGCATGTGTTGACTGACTTGATTCACCGCAAAGCATACATCAGGTCTAGTAATGGTAAGATAAATCAACTTCCCCACTAGCTTCCTATACAGCTTAGGATCATGGAATGGCTTGCTATCCTCAATCTCCCCCTCACGTGGAACCTTGTACCCATCCTCCATTGGCATCTTGGCTGTCTTTCCTCCATAGGCATCTGCTCCCTTCAATAGATCAATCACATACTTCCTTTGAGACATGAACAATCCTTCCTTTGATCTGCATATCTCAATCCCAAGAAAATACTTCATTTCCCCCAAGTCTTTAATCTCAAAGCTTGCCTTGAGATACTCCTTTGTAGCCTTGATGCCTTCCTTATCACTGCCTGTGATGATGATATCATCCACATACACAAGTAATACCACAATACCAGATGAGGTGGTTAGGGTAAAGAGAGTGTGATCCAATTCTGACTTTCTGAACCCTCTCCCATTCAGTGTAGTACTCAACTTGTTGTACCACGCCCTTGGAGACTGCTTGAGACCATAGATAGCTTTCCTCAACCTCAACACATTACCCTTCTTTACTAGATGTTCAAGACCTGGTGGTGGATGCATGTATACTTCATCTTCCAACTCTCCTTGAAGGAATGCATTCTTCACATCCATTTGCCACAAATCCCACTCAAGATTCACAGCTAAAGATAATACAATCCTGATAGTATGAAGTTTAGCCACAGGAGCAAAGGTCTCAACATAGTCCTCACCATATGTCTGAGTAAATCCTCTTGCCACCAACCTAGACTTGCGCCTCTCTATTCTTCCATCAGGATGAAACTTGATTGTGAACACCCATTTACTAGTCACTGCCTTCTTCCCTTTAGGCAGCTCACTCTCATACCATGTTTCATTCTTAATCATGGCTCCGGACTCATCAGCAACTGAATCTCTCCACTCCTTTAAAGCCATAGCTTCTTCATATGTCCTTGGAATATAGCTCTCATCCAAGCTTACTGTGAAGGCTATATGCTCGTCTGGAAACTCTGCAAAGGAACACATAGCTTGAGAAGGATGCTCCACAGCCTGGGCATTGTAGTACACTCTCGTGTTTACCCAGTTGGAAGCATCTCTCTTCACCCTTGTGCTCCTCCTCAGCTCCTGAACTTGTTCTTCTTGTGGCTCTTGCCCATCTTCACTTGATTGAGCACCACTCTCATTTGACCCATCAGGATCCACTTCCCAATCTCCACTAGACTGAGTACCACTCTCATCTGAGCCAGTAGACTCTCTTTGCCCATCTCCACTAGACTGAGCACCACTCTCTACTTCCTGTGTCACCTCTTGATTATGCTGGCCTGAATCTTGATTATGCACTTGCTCATGAGATTCAGTTCCATTCCCCCTCTCATGATCAAGAGGAGTTGTTCTTTCAGCTTCACTAGTCGGATTGGAAGACTCTCTTCTTCCAGATTCCTGATCCTGGGATAACCCTATCCCTAGCTTCTCCAACAGCACCCTCAGTGTTGTTGCTCTATCAGATGGAGCTTGAGACAAATCCTTCAGATTTTCCCACTCCTTTTCTTCATAATACCCTTTTGATTCAATAAACTTCACTTCTCTAGATACCATCACTCTCCTTGCTTCAGGATCATAGCACTTGTATCCCTTCTGAGTGATAGAGTATCCAATGAACATAGCCTTAGTGCTCTTTGCCTCCAGCTTGTTTCTCTGTTCTCCTGGACTCATGACATAGCATACACACCCAAATACCCGTAGGTGATCAATAAAAGGCTTGCTCTTATTCAGCACCTCAAATGGAGACAGATTCTTCAGTATCTTGGTTGGGATCCGGTTGATGAGATAGCAAGCAGTCTGTACAGCATCTCCCCAAAAACGTTTTGGGACATTTGCATGAAACATCATCGACCTAGCAACCTCCATCAAGTGCCTATTCTTCCTCTCAGCTACACCATTCTGCTGTGGTGTGTAGGGACAACTGGTCTGATGCACAATCCCATGCTTGGCTAGATGACTCTTGAAGGCATTGCTGATGTATTCACCTCCATTGTCTGATCTCAGTACCTTCACAGTAGCATTGTATTGATTAGATACATATGCTTGGAAGTTCATAAACGCTTCTAGCACCTTATCTTTAGATGGAAGCAATGTGAGCCATGTATACTTAGACTTCTCATCAATGAATGTTACAAAGTATTTATGGCTGTCTCTAGACATGCATGGAGCGGTCCACACATCCGAGTGAACTAGATCAAAGCAATGCTCATAAGTAGTCTTAGATGTTGGGAAAACAGTCCTACAATGCTTTCCTAATATGCATGCTTCACAATCCAAGTGATTGAATGACATATTAGGGATTATCAATTCAATGGCACGAGCATGAGGATGTCCTAATCTAGCATGCCAAGTAATACTATCAATCTTCTCAGCAGTACTACTCAAGCAAATAGAATCAAAGGGATTAGAGGTCTTAGCCAAGTCGAGGTGGTATAGCTGATTCTTGCTGTCTCCTCTGCCAATGACTCTCCCAGTCTTCAAATCTTGAAACTCAACTTCATCAGGTCTGAATACTACTTGACAATCAAGATCAATGGTAGCTTTCTTCACAGATAATAGATTTGAAGTGAACTGAGGCATGTAGAAGGCAGCCGTGTCCTTCTCAAACAGTCTGAGCTTTCCCACTCCTTCTATTGGGATCATAGCACCATTAGCTATCCTAACACTCCCTGTTGCAGCCTTGATCTCACTTATAAGCCTCCTATCACTGATCATATGATGACTTGCTCCAGAATCAATCACCATGGGTTTAGAAGCTCCGGATTGTATAGCATGCTTCTTGCTTGCTGCTAAGGCTTGTACATGTTCCATGAACACTCTCCATTCCTTCCTGGTGATGCGATCATCAGCTCCACTCCCTTTCTCCTGCTCTCTTAACACCCCACTGTCTTCTACTGATTCCCCCATGTAGGCTGAGTAAGAACACTCTCCCACAACTCTCTTCCTACCCTTTCCTATGTTGACATAAGCTTTGGATAGCATTCTGCACCTCCTCCTCTTCCGGAAGCCCTCACTCCTACTCCCGGTTAGCCTCCATGAGCCCTCACTCCTACTCATGGTTAGCTTCTGGAAGCTCTCACTCCTACTCCCATTTGGCTTCCATGAGCTCTCACTCCTACTCATGGTTAGCCTCTCATCATCTCTCATTATCTCATACGCCCTTCTTATAAGCACACAGATCTCTTCCATTTCCGGAAGCTGTTCCCCTCTTAGAACCATCTCCACCAGCCACCCATATGATGACTCCATGCTCGCCAAGAGCTTCAAGACCATCTCTTGCTCTGGTGTAGCATCCCCATCCACATGGGATCTCAACCCTTGTAGTTCAACCCACAAGTGTTGTAGCTTCCTCACATGGTTATTGAACTCTTCTCTTCCTTGCTTAGCTTCACTGATCACCTTCTTGACTTCACACACTCTCCTAAGATTGATCTTGTTCTCATAAACATCTTCAATCTTCTCAAGCAGTATACTTTCTTCAAGACTAAAGCAATCTCCACTTGTTTCTCTTGCTGTCTGATCTTTCTCAGCAGCTTTACCCTTCAAAGACTCTTCCTTCTCATGGTTTCTCCAAACTCCACACCTTTTCAGAGTTGTTTTCATTTGTGAGAACCACCCCCACTCATTCCCTCTCTCTTTCTTCTCTTCACGCCTTGTTGTACCAGATTGAAGCAGCTCCATTTCCTTTAGCCTAAAGCAACAACCTTAGCCTAAAGCAACAACCTTTAGCCTAGATCTTCCCCCAAATGCTTCTAATCTCACACGCCAAGCTTAACCACAAACTAGACCCTCTTCTGACCTTGTCAAACACCTAAAGGGACTCCCTTGAGGCTGACTCTCCAAAAGAAACACCAACAGACACCAACTTGACTTTTAAAGGATCTAGCTCTTGACAAACTCTCAAGAACTCTCAAGAACACTCAAGAACACTCAAGGACATTTAGAAAACGAAATCACTCTCTCCTTTTAAAGGAACCTGGCTCTGATACCATATTAGATTTTGTGATTTAAAGAGTGATTAAGTTTAATCTGAGAATTAAAGAGATTAGAGATTAAGAACAAGAGAGAGACTAGAGAGAGAGACTCAAAACTCCATTAATTAATACTGATGAGGGTTTACAAGTATATAAAGAGAGAGCAACAAGGATTTCGAAATGTATAAGCATGTGTAGTCAAAGGACAGGCTGGAACTCCTTTTGACTCACTTGGCTGTGCTTTCTCACATGCTTGCACTAGTAGAAAAGCATCCTCTCCTTTCCAGCATCATACAGGCTGTCAAAGGCTCCCTTATCCTTCCTTATCCTCTTTGGTCGAGTTTACTCTCTTCCCTTCACTAAGTTACCTTCTCATGCCATCAGATAACTTCCCAAGTTGTTACTGTGGTTAAACTAAAGTTACCACAGTAAAACTCCAAAGTTACTGTCTACTCCAACTCTCTTCCTCTCTCAATATATCAACCATTTATTCTCTCATCTCAACATGGACAGCTCCCTGTATGTCTAGAGACAGCCATAAGTACTTCGTGACTTTCATTGATGAGAAGTCCAAGTACACATGGATCACCATGATTCCCTCCAAAGACAGAGTCCTGGAAGCCTTCATGAACTTCCAAGCATATGTTACTAACCAGTACAATGCCACTGTGAAGATTCTGAGGTCTGATAATGGAGGAGAATACACTAGCAATGCTTTCAAGAGTCATCTTGCAAAGCATGGGATTGTGCAACAAACTAGCTGCCCTTACACACCACAACAAAATGGGGTGGCTGAGAGGAAGAACAGACATTTGATGGAGGTTGCGAGATCAATAATGTTCCACATGAATGTCCCTAAGAGGTTTTGGAGTGATGCTGTTCAGACTGCTTGCTATCTCATCAATAGAGTGCCAACCCGTGTATTGAAGAAACTGTCTCCCTTTGAAGTATTAAACAAGGCCAAGCCACACATTGATCATTTGAGAGTCTTTGGGTGCTTATGTTATGTGATGATTCCCGGAGAAAGAAGGAACAAGCTAGAAGCAAAGAGTACTAAAGCTATGTTCATTGGGTACTCAATCACTCAGAAAGGCTACAAATGTTATGATCCAATAACTAGGAGGGTTATGGTATCTAGAGAAGTGAAGTTTGTTGAGTCTAAAGGGTATTATGAGGAGAAGAAATGGGAAGACCTAGAGGATCTGTCCCGAGCTCCATCAGAGAAGGCAACAACATTGAGGGTGTTGTTGGAGAGGCTAGGGATAGGATTATCCCAAGATCAGGAACCAGGAAGAACAGGACCTTCTAATCAAGCTGGAGAAGCTGGAGGAACAACTCCTCTTGATCATGAGAGGGGGAATGGATCTGAATCAGGGGAGCAGGAGCATAACCAAGAGGATTCAGGTCAGCATGATCAGGAGGAGACACATGAAGTAGAGAGTGGAGCTCAGTCAGGTGGAAATGAGCAGGGAGAACCTACTGGAAATGAGCAGGGAGAACCTACTGGTTTAAGAGAGGAAGCACAAGAGAATGTTCAGGCTGAAGAACAGGTTGAGACCTTGCGGAGGAGCACAAGGATAAGGAGGGATCCTTCCAACTGGGTAAACACGAGAGTGTACTACAATGCCCAGGCTGTGGAGCATCCCTCTCAAGCTGTGTGTTCCTTTGCTGAGTTTCCAGAAGAGCACATGGTGTTTATGTGTAACTTGGATGAGAATGAGATACCAAGATCTTATGAAGAAGCTATGAAGCACAAGGTTTGGAGAGATTCAGTAGGAGATGAAAGGGATGCAATGATCAGGAATGATACTTGGTATGAGAGTGAGTTACCTAAAGGGAAGAAGGCAGTTTCAAGCAGATGGATCTTCACCATCAAGTACCTTGCAAATGGGGAGATAGATAGGCGCAAGACTAGGCTGGTTGCAAGAGGATTTACACAAACTTATGGGGAAGATTACATTGATACTTTTGCACCAGTGGCCAAGCTTCACACAATTCGAATTGTCTTATCTATTGCAACAAACTTGGAGTGGGATTTGTGGCAAATGGATGTGAAGAATGCGTTCTTGCAAGGTGAACTTGAAGATGAAGTATACATGCATCCACCTCCTGGTCTTGAGCATCTAGTAAAGCCAGGGAATGTTTTGAGATTGAAGAAAGCAATATATGGGTTGAAACAGTCACCTAGAGCTTGGTACAGGAAGCTGAGTACAACACTCAATGGGAGAGGCTTTAGGAAGTCTGAACTAGATCACACTCTCTTCACCTTGACAGGACCTTCAGGGAGCATTGTGATTCTAGTGTATGTGGATGATTTGATTATCACAGGAAGTGATAAGGCAGGGATTCAGGCTACTAAGGAGTTTCTCAAATCTGTGTTTGACATCAAGGATTTGGGAGAGATGAAGTATTTTCTGGGCATTGAGATATGCAGATCAAAGGAGGGTTTGTTTATGTCTCAAAGGAAGTATACTATGGATATGTTGAAGGAGACTGATGTGCTTGGAGGAAAGATAGCTAAGACACCCCTTGAGGAGGGATATAAAGTTCTGCGTGAGGGGGAGGTTGAAGAGAAGCAGCTGTTTGAAGATCCTAAGCTATACAGGAAGATGGTTGGCAAGCTGATCTACTTGACCATCACCAGACCAGATATATGTTTTGCTGTGAACCAAGTGAGTCAGCATATGCAGGCGCCAAAGGTCCATCACTGGAAGATGGTTGATAGGATACTGAGGTATCTGAGTGGGACGACTGGACAAGGAGTTTGGATGGGTTGTAATGGCAGTACAGAAGTGGTTGGGTATTGTGATGCTGATTGGGCAGGAGATAGAGTGGACAGGAGATCAACTACTGGGTATTGTACATTCATTGGAGGAAACTTGGTTACTTGGAAGAGTAAGAAGCAGAAGGTTATCTCTTGTTCAAGTGCTGAAGCTGAGTATAGAGCCATGCTGAAGCTGACAAACGAGTTGGTGTGGATCAAGGGGATCTTGAAGCACCTAGAGATTGAGCAGAGTACTCCTATGACTATGCATTGTGACAATCAAGCAGCTATTCACATTGCCTCCAACTCAGTGTTTCATGAGAGAACAAAGCACATAGAGGTGGATTGCCATAAGGTGAGGCAGATGATTATCTTAGGAGTGATTCTGCCATGTTATACAAGAAGTGAAGATCAGCTTGCAGATGTGTTTACTAAGGCAGCGAGATTGAAGACAATGGAGTCCATACTATCCAGGCTTGGACTCATTGATCTTACTCCCAGGAGCTGAGCCCCTTAACCATGGAGTCTCCACTCTTTTTCCCTCATCAAAGTTTTATCCCAATGGGTTTTCTTTGGTGAGGTTTTTAATGAGGGAGGTCTTCATGGTTTCCAAGCTTGACTTGTTCCACATGGTCAAGCTTGAGGGGGAGTGTTAAGATGAGGAGATGAGGAGATGAAGAGTTGATACATGGATAGAGGAAGGGATTTGGAGCAGGCAGTAACTTTGGAGATTTACCACAGTAACTTTATTGTTACTGTGGTAACTGAGGTAAAAGACTTGGGAAGTTACCTTGCATCCATTTGGAGAGTGAAACACGCCAGGATGAGTCTGGATAAGCAAGGAGGAGTTTGGATAAGGTCTGGTCAAGGCTAGAGAGCTTTAGACAGGCTGGCACCAGCTTGAAAGCTAAAGCAAGATTCCCAAGCATGTGAGGAACCTTATTGGCTAGTTTGAATCAAGCATCTTTGACTACACATGCCTCTTATCCTAGCTAGACTGAACCTGGACGAAATTATGTATCCCTAATCTATATGTGTTGTAAACTCTCTCATTTAATCAATCTAATGGAGTTTTGAGCCTCTCTCTCTATTCTCTCACTAAAATCTCTTAATCTCTTTAATCTTCTCATCTGGTTATCCCTGATTAGTTGAATCATGCTCTAATACACAAAAGTGTATAACAGCTTCTTCGTCGTTCCAATCAAACCAGGATGAGTCACTTTGTAAGAAGCTTGATTTTGATACATAAAATGGTGGAGAAACACCAGGAAGTTGAATAAATCTCATAGGAGTTGGGATGAAGAAGTTATCCCACTTTCTAATCAGGTGATTCCAGTTTCCCAGTTTGGGAATAGGACAGCTTTATTAAAGTGAAGCAAGACAAGGAGATGTGAAGGCCAAACAAAGGAAGTGAAGGCCAAGCATCTCCACACCAAACTAAAGAAGAAGAAGCTATCCAAGCCATGAACAAGCCTCAAGAGAGTGATCACACGGCCAAGACAATGAAAAGATGATCAAGGCGTGTGTGCAAGAAGAGAAGGAGGCTGTAGAGTCATGAAGTGTGTTGCAAGTATTCAAGAATTGTGCATCAAGGAAAGGAGCCAACAAATGAAACAAGAGAAGAAGAGGTACTTGAAAAGAGTCTGGTACATACAACCTTGCTGTACAAGGCAGTCCGTACAGTCTTGACTTCCAAGTAACCAAGCTTAACCTAGAGTGACTTGGAAGGCAAGGAAAGTAGTGAGCTCGTCCAGCTTGATATTCTGAAGCAGATTTTAAGTTTAAACAAGCTTATGACCGTTGGAGAGTCAAGGGAAAAGATCTGGTTTGAATTGAAGCAAGGAAAGTCACATGTGGTGCTTTGGAGAAGCAACTGGCCTGTCACTTTCACTTAAGCAAGCTGTGCCAACCTCTCTCCTGTCCCTTTCTCCTCATCTGGTCGTGCCTCTTCCTGTTCTCATCCTCCTTGGCTGCTTCCTAATAGCTTTGTTTATTCATTTCCTAGGATAGTATTAGTTTAATCTCTCCTTTGTCTTGTTGCTGCTGCTGTAAAACCTAAGGCTCTCCTCTATAAATAAAGAGGCAGCCTCATTGTAATGTACACACAAGAAATAAGAGACAAGCTTATATAAAATTCGTGTATCACTCATCCCTTTACTAAGTGTTCTTCAAATTCTTCACAATGTAGAGAGTTAAGTGCTACACGATTTTTATATAAGCTTGTCTCTTATTTCTTGTGTGTACATTACAATGAGGCTGCCTCTTTATTTTATAGGATTTATGTGAGAGTTTAAGGAAGATTTGTGAAGAGATTAGAGAAGAACTAGGTTGAACCGTGAGAGAGAGAGAGAGATTGACAAAGAGAATAATAGAGAACTCTTTTCCCTTGAATGATTTGTTTATGGGAACAACCCATTTATAGAATTCATACAGCAAGATGTCGACATTAAGAAAACAATAAACAAAGAAGTTAAGACAGAGGAGAGATGGGCAAAGTGGTCCTGGATAGTGACAGGTCCTAACGGGTGGGAAGACTTTGAATCCTTAACCAGACCCGTGACCTGCACTCTCAACGGTTCCCCACTTCCCTTAGGCGATTCCAAACATTCTTCTTGCCTTCTTCTCTTCTACATCAGTCACTCTTATGTCTTGCACTCCAAGTTAGGGTTGTCTTGTACGGACAGACTTGTCTAGCAAGGTAAGTTGAGTGATTGCTTGATCCGGATGTAATTGTTCCCCTCTTGCTTCTTACTTCATTCTCCTCTCTTTATTGCTTCATGTCAACACTCCCCCTCAAGCTTGACAGTGGTGATTGTCAAGCTTGGAAACCATGAAGCATTCCCTCATTAAAACCTTTACTTGGAAAAACCACTTGGGATAAAAACCAAGCAAAGGAAAAAGAGTAGAATACTCCATGGTGAGGGGATTATTGACATGGGAGGTTTATGAGTCCAAGTCTTGGAAGAATGGACTCACAAACTTTGCTACTGGCCGCCTTGGTGAAGATGTCAGCCAGCTGATCCTCACTTCTTGTATAACATGGGAGAATCACTTGCTGCTCTACTGCTTGTCTTACCTTGTGGCAGTCCACTTCTATGTGTTTTGTCCTCTCATGGAAGACTGAGTTGGATGCAATGTGTATTGCGGCTTGGTTGTCACAATGCATGGTCATGGGAGTTTTGATCTCAATTCCCAAGTCGCCTAGAAGCCCTTTTATCCAGATAAGCTCACTGGTTAGCTTCCTCATTGATCTGTACTCTGCTTCTGCACTAGAGCAAGACACTACCTTCTGTTTCTTGCTCTTCCAAGTGACCAGATTTCCTCCAATGAATGTACAATAGCCGGTGGTTGATCTTCTGTCTATTCTGTCCCCAGCCCAATCTGCATCACAGTATCCTATCACCTCAGTGTTCTTGTTGCAAGCCATCCATACACCCTGACCTGGTGCCTCTCTCAAGTATCTTAGTATCCTCTCCACCATGTTCCAGTGATGAACCTTGGGAGTTTGCATATGTTGGCTTACTTGATTAACTGCAAAGCACACATCTGGCCGAGTGATGGTTAGATAGATCAGCTTCCCAACCATCCGTCTATATTGTTTGACATCTTCAAATGGAGTATCTTCATACTCCCCCTCTCGCAATACCTTGTAACCTTCTTCAAGTGGTGTCTTGGCTTGTCTTCCTCCAAGATCTCCTGCCTCCTTTAAGATGTCCAGGGTATACTTTCTTTGGGACATGAACAATCCTTCCTTTGATCTGCACATCTCAATGCCGAGGAAGTACTTCAGTTCTCCTAGGTCTTTGATATCAAATGCGGCTTTAAGAAAGGTCTTGGTTGAACTGATCCCCTCCTTGTCACAACCAGTGATGATGATATCATCCACATAGACTAGAATCACAACAATCCCTTGCTTGCTGGTGAGAGTGAAGAGTGTGTGATCCGCTTGAGACTTCACAAAGCCTCTCCCATTCAGTGTAGTGCTCAGCTTGTGATACCAAGCTCTTGGTGATTGTTTCAAACCATATATGGCTTTTCTGAGTCTGAGTACATTCCCTGGTTTCACCATCTCTTCCATTCCCGGCGGTGGTCTCATATATACCTCATCTTCTAGTTCACCTTGCAAGAAGGCATTCTTCACATCCATTTGCCAAAGATCCCACTCTTGATTTACTGCCAATGAAAGGATAATCCGGATTGTGTGAAGCTTGGCCACTGGTGCAAAGGTGTCTAGATAGTCTTCTCCATAAACTTGTGTGTATCCTCTTGCTACCAATCTGGTCTTTTTTCTTTCTGGCTTTCCATTTGCAAGATACTTGATAGTGTGTATGAGTCTGCTGGTCACGGCTTTCTTTCCTTTTGGAAGCTCTGTCTCATACCAGGTGTTGTTCCTCTCCATGGCTCCCATTTCATCATTCACTGATTCCCTCCATTCATCATCTTCCATAGCTTCTGCATATGTTCTTGGTATCCATTCCTGATCCAATGAGCCCACAAAGGCTTGATGTTCTTCTGGATAGTGAGCTAGGGAGCACACGCCACTGGGTGGGTGAGCTACTGCCTCTGCATTGAAGTAGACTCTGGTGTTGTTCCAGTTTGAAGCCGGCTTCTTGATCCTAGTACTTCTCCTAAGTACTGGCTGATCATTTTCATTCTGAGTGCCTTCTCCACCTTCCAAGTTCTGATTCTGATCCTCCACTTCCTCCTCTTGGTCATGGTGCTCTTCTTGATCATGAACTTCCTCAGATACAGGTGGTTCACCCTGATTTCCCCCCTCAGGATCAAGGGGAGCAGCTTCTTGGATCTCAACTTCATCTGTAGTTGTCTCGGTTTGCTCTTCAGACCGGCTTGATCCTCCCACATTATCTGATCCTGCTTGTCCCGGCTCTTCCATAGGTAAGCTGACCCCAAGTCTCCTCATGACTTGTCTGAGATTGGCTGCTCTATCTGATGCGGATTGAGACAAGTTCTCCAGCTCATTCCAATCCTTGTTGTTGTAGTACCCTCTGGTTTCTACAAACTTCACATCTCTAGATACCAAGACTCTCCTAGTCTCTGGTTCATAGCACTTATAGCCCTTCTGGTTTGGTGAATACCCAATGAACATAGCTCTTGTGCTCTTAGCCTCCAGTTTGTTCCTCAGTTCTCCTGGTTTCAAAACAAAACAAAGGCACCCAAACACACGCATATGATCAATAGATGGTTTAGCTTTGTTCAATACCTCAAATGGAGAGCAGTCTTGTAGAACTCTGGTAGGAATGCGGTTGATCAGGTAGCATGCAGTTAGGACCGCATCACCCCAAAAGCTCTTTGGGACACTAGTATGGAACATCATGCTCCTAGTGACCTCCATGAGATGCCTGTTCTTCCTCTCGGCCACACCATTTTGTTGGGGAGTGTATGGACAGCTGGTTTGATGAATCACACCTTGTTTGGCTAGATGAGCTTTGAATGCATTGCTGGTGTACTCTCCTCCATTATCTGATCTCAAAATCTTAACTTTGGCATTATAATGGTTAGAGACATATGTTTCAAAGTTTATAAATGCATCTAAGACCCTATCCTTTGATTGTAAGAGAGTGATCCATGTGTACTTGGATTTCTCATCAATAAAGGTCACAAAATACTTGTGATGTTCTCTAGAAAGACATGGAGCTGTCCATACATCCGAGTGGATTAAATCAAAGCAGTGTTCATAGATTGTACTAGACTTGGGAAATACAGTTTTGCAATGTTTTCCTAAGATACAAGCTTCACAATCTTGCTGGAATGAAATACTAGGCAACATGATGTTCAAGGCACGAGAATGAGGATGTCCTAATCTAGCATGCCACATTACATCTTTAGGGAAATTAAAACTTGAATTGAAAGCAACAGATAGATCGGATGCAAGCTTAGTGTCTTCTAGCAAGTACAGGTTTCCCTTGCTCACACCTTTGCCAAGCAACCTACATGAGTCAATATCCTGAAAGTAGACATCATCAGGCGTAAATATAACATTGCAATTCAAGTCATTGGTCACCCTTTTCACAGATAATAGATTAGAAGTGAAACTAGGCATGTAGAAAGCTTTGGATTCTTTCTCAAATAATTTAAGTTCCCCTATGCCTTTAATTGGAACCTTGTTACCATCAGCTATCATAACATTTCCTACTGCAGGAGTGATATTTTTAATCAAATTTAAATCACTAATCATGTGATGAGAGGCTCCTGAGTCTATGACTAAGGGTTTAACTCTATCAGATTCATGAGCAACTTGAAACGCCGTGAATAAACTCCTAGGCAATTGATATGATGCACTAAGGGAGGAACCAAGAGTTTTACCAGACTCCTTGAGAGCTTTGATGAGTGCCTCAATGTCAGATTTCTTGATGGACTCATCCTGGTTTCCCTTGCCCTCATGAGTGCGGTAGGCCGTGGAAGCTTCTCCTACATCACCTGAGTAGTTTGCCCGACCATCAGTCTTGAACTTAGCCGGTTTGAGGTGTGGGTGAAGTATCCAGCACTTGTCCTTGCCGTGACCCTTCCTCTTGCAATGATCACACACCCACACTTTCTTTTCCTCCGGCTTGTAGTACCCTTTGTTGGCTACTCCGGCAGGTTTGCTCTCGGCTCCTTCAGCTTGATTGGCCATCACTAGCTCTCCCTTTCTCTTAAAGAGACCCACTGAGCCGTGCTCCTTCTGAATCTCAGCACACACTTCATCTAGAGATGGAAGCTCCTTGTTCCTCAGTATGTGCCTAATAAGGTCATCATACCCTGGGTTGAGAGTGAGCAGCAAGGCAAAGACCTTATCTTGCTCCCTTCTTTCATGTAGAACATCCGGATCAACTGTTGCGGGTCTGAGCATCTCTAGCTCAGCCCATAGAGACCGGAACTTCCCAAAATGAGCATCAAAGTCTGTGTCCTCTTGACTTAGAGAATTGATTGCTCCTTTTACTTCATACACCTTGCTGATGTTGGATTTGTTGGCATACACCTTCTTGAGAGTATCCCACAGCTCCTTGGAAGTTTCACAGAATGCATAAGCCTCTTGGAGAGAAGGGGCGAGGCTATTCTGGATGATAGACAACACCATGAGGTCCTCCTGACCTTTCTTCTTATCCCCAGCATCCGCAACCACCACTTCTTTGCCATCCTCTCCTAGGACAGTCTTCTTGGTGGGGCGGCCTTCTTCAACAATCTCCCAAAGACCTCTGCCTCCGAGAGCTGTTTTGGCAAGTCTTGCCCATGTCAGGTAGTTAGGACCCTTGAGAGTAACTGGTATCATTACCATCTTTGGGTTCTCGGAGGTATCCATCAAGAGAGAAAGAGAAACGAAAGTTTTGGATGAACTTTGCTACTTTTGGCAAATTCTGGAAATGAGATTGAAGAACACCTCAAGAACAGGATGAACTTTGCCAAAAATAGAAATAAAACACAGAGAGTTCGCGGAAGAAAAAGAGATTTAGGTCTCAAGAGCACAGCTGCTCTGATACCATGAGAGTTTTATAGGATTTATGTGAGAGTTTAAGGAAGATTTGTGAAGAGATTAGAGAAGAACTAGGTTGAACCGTGAGAGAGAGAGAGAGATTGACAAAGAGAATAATAGAGAACTCTTTTCCCTTGAATGATTTGTTTATGGGAACAACCCATTTATAGAATTCATACAGCAAGATGTCGACATTAAGAAAACAATAAACAAAGAAGTTAAGACAGAGGAGAGATGGGCAAAGTGGTCCTGGATAGTGACAGGTCCTAACGGGTGGGAAGACTTTGAATCCTTAACCAGACCCGTGACCTGCACTCTCAACGGTTCCCCACTTCCCTTAGGCGATTCCAAACATTCTTCTTGCCTTCTTCTCTTCTACATCAGTCACTCTTATGTCTTGCTCTCCAAGGTAGGGTTGTCTTGTACGGACAGACTTGTCTAGCAAGGTAAGTTGAGTGATTGCTTGATCCGGATGTAATTGTTCCCCTCTTGCTTCTTACTTCATTCTCCTCTCTTTATTGCTTCATGTCAACAAGCTTATGACCGTTGGTATCAGAGCTTTGTTGCTCTTCTTGGGCTGAACTCACTTCTTTTGTCAATTTCTTCATCTGAATCTCTCTCTCTTTCTCCTTTAAATTCGTTTTTGATGAGCTGTGTGGCTGGGATTCAAAACTTGGACAGTAGAGAGTGTAGATGAAGTATGTATTCAAAATCTGTGAGTTTCTTTAAGATGCAAGGCTTTAATGTTTTTTTTAATCAATGACTCTCCCCTTTATCTCCTCATTGTTTAAGCCTTTGGATGAAAGATTAAAAATCTGTTCATGTCAGCTTGAGGGAGGGAGAAAAGATTAAACTTGTATCCTGAAGAACTCTTGAAAAGAAAAAAAAAAAAAAAAATCGATTTCAAAAATATTTTGTGTTCTTCATCTTGTCTAATGATTTCTTTAAAGAAGACAAGATGGAGTTCTGTTTTGGTTTCTTCTCTCCCATGTGTAAGCTGTGGTTCTGATCTTGAGTTGGGATCCTAATCCAAGGCTAAGGGAGGGAAATGAAACAAAAGACTTCATCTGTTTTGTGCTTTAAAAACAGTTTTAAAAGATGAAGTTCTTGCTGGTTTTGTCTCAAACATTATCATCCTTTTCTACCCTTTGTCTCTTAATATTTTCAAACTTGGTAAAAGACTTTATGTCTAATGAAACCAATGCTTGAGGGAGGGCGAAAGATTGATGATGATTTGAAGAAAATTGATTTGTAAGAGCATTTGAATTTCAGATTTAAAGAAAAGCTCTTTGAAAGGATTTAAAAAAAAAAAAAAAAAAAATCTTAAAATGTTTTGAACAGATTCTTGAGTAATCTGATTTCGAAAATGTTTTTAAAATGTGTTAACTGGTGGGATGTTCATGCCTCACCAGCAGTGTGATCAGCCATGAAGCTTGAAGGCCATGGACTGAAATCTGCTTCCGCAAAACTCTCCACCATACTCTTACTCTCCATTATTCTCTAATATTCTCTCATACTTTGGTTACTTATTCTCTGGTTACTTTATTCTCTCCATCACTCACTAATTTTGTGCTTTGAATCTGTCCATACTCAACAGGTTCTAAGTTTAAGAATGGTGATTAGTGTTTCTGCTTGGTTGTCTCAAGAAGACAATACAAGTTTGGTTGATCTAGAGCAGCATCAGAAGCAAGCTTTGGGGGTTAGAACCAATGGCCTCAGATTCATGGACCCAAGACAAGAAGATCTTGAGGAGAAGTGGCTGTAGGAAAGTGATGAATCAACTCACCAGCAAGATGTTAGCTAAGGGTCAGTAAGCTTCATGTGAAGCATCAAGAAGAAAGAGGTGTTGCAAAGTTCAAATCATGGCGTCAACACCCTAAGCAATCAGTTCAGATCATGGCTCAAGCCATGAGTCCTTTTGGCGGTTCAAAGACAAGTTCAAGCCGCATTCAGATCATAGATCAAAGAAGCTTCAAGCTCAATTCAAATAAAGCCAAGGTCATAGCTATCCAATGCACCGTGAAGGCTATACTCTTTTTGTCCTCATCATGGTTTTATCCCAAGTGGTTTTACATAGTGAGGTTTTTAATGAGGTAGTCTTTTGCGTGTTCCAAGCTTGGCCTTTGGAACCAATGGCTTCCAAAGCCCAACCTTGAGGGAGGGTATTAAAGTGAAGCAAGACAAGGAGATGTGAAGGCCAAACAAAGGAAGTGAAGGCCAAGCATCTCCACACCAAACTAAAGAAGAAGAAGCTATCCAAGCCATGAACAAGCCTCAAGAGAGTGATCACACGGCCAAGACAATGAAAAGATGATCAAGGCGTGTGTGCAAGAAGAGAAGGAGGCTGTAGAGTCATGAAGTGTGTTGCAAGTATTCAAGAATTGTGCATCAAGGAAAGGAGCCAACAAATGAAACAAGAGAAGAAGAGGTACTTGAAAAGAGTCTGGTACATACAACCTTGCTGTACAAGGCAGTCCGTACAGTCTTGACTTCCAAGTAACCAAGCTTAACCTAGAGTGACTTGGAAGGCAAGGAAAGTAGTGAGCTCGTCCAGCTTGATATTCTGAAGCAGATTTTAAGTTTAAACAAGCTTATGACCGTTGGAGAGTCAAGGGAAAAGATCTGGTTTGAATTGAAGCAAGGAAAGTCACATGTGGTGCTTTGGAGAAGCAACTGGCCTGTCACTTTCACTTAAGCAAGCTGTGCCAACCTCTCTCCTGTCCCTTTCTCCTCATCTGGTCGTGCCTCTTCCTGTTCTCATCCTCCTTGGCTGCTTCCTAATAGCTTTGTTTATTCATTTCCTAGGATAGTATTAGTTTAATCTCTCCTTTGTCTTGTTGCTGCTGCTGTAAAACCTAAGGCTCTCCTCTATAAATAAAGAGGCAGCCTCATTGTAATGTACACACAAGAAATAAGAGACAAGCTTATATAAAATTCGTGTATCACTCATCCCTTTACTAAGTGTTCTTCAAATTCTTCACAATGTAGAGAGTTAAGTGCTACACGATTTTGGGACTGCCTAAGGGCAGATCCTTGCTTGCCCATTCACTCTAAAATTAACTCTAAACTCTTCTTTTATTTATCTTAAACTCTAGCTTACTGATTCTAATTCCTATTCTCCTTAAGTGAACAAACTGAAAGTGTTGTGTCACTTCTCAAGGAATAGATTCAAACTAGAGTCTTTAATCTGTTCTTAGTTTAATTCTAATTATTGTATCAATCTCACAGCCACTTAATCTCTCTAGATTCAGATGGTTGTGTAGATTATTTTGCAGAGAGGATTCAATCACAAGTTGATTGTCTCTTCCATTCTTAAAGAGTGAGTTCATGTTCTTAGCTATTCTCAGCTTTTCCAACAAGCTTCTCCGTCGTTCCAATCAAACCAGGATGAATCACTTTGTAAGAAGCTTGATTTGGATACATAAAGTGTTGGATAATCACCAGGAAGTTGAATAAATCTCATAGGAGTTGGGATGAAGAAGTTATCCCACTTTCAAATCAGGTGATTCCAGTTTCCCAGTTTGGAAATAGGACAGCTTCTTCGTCAATCCAATCAAACCAGGATGAATCACTTTGTAAGAAGCTTGATTTTGATACATAAAATGGTGGGGAAACACCAGGAAGTTGAATAAATCTCATAGGAGTTGGGATGAAGAAGTTATCCCACTTTCTAATCAGGTGATTCCAGTTTCCCAGTTTGGGAATAGGACAGCTTCTTCGTCGTTCCAATCAAACCAGGATGAATCACTTTGTAAGAAGCTTGATTTGGATACATAAAGTGTTGGAGAAACACCAGGAAGTTGAATAAATCTCATAGGAGTTGGGATGAAGAAGTTATCCCACTTTCAAATCAGGTGATTCCAGTTTCCCAGTTTGGGAATAGGACAGCTTCTTCGTCGTTCCAATCAAACCAGGATGAATCACTTTGTAAGAAGCTTGATTTGGATACATAAAGTGTTGGAGAATCACCAGGAAGTTGAATAAATCTCATAGGAGTTGGGATTAAGAAGTTATCCCACTTTCAAATCAGGTGATTCCAGTTTCCCAGTTTGGGAATAGGACAGCTTCTTCGTCGTTCCAATCAAACCAGGATGAATCACTTTGTAAGAAGCTTGATTTGGATACATAAAGTGTTGGGGAAACACCAGGAAGTTGAATAAATCTCATAGGAGTTGGCATGAAGAAGTTTTCCCACTTTCAAATCAGGTGATTCCAGTTTCCCAGTTTGGGAATAGGACAGCTTCTTCGTCGTTCCAATCAAACCATGATGAATCACTTTGTAAGAAGCTTGATTTTGATACATAAAATGGTGGAGAATCACCAGGAATTTGAATAAATCTCATAGGAGTTGGGATGAAGAAGTTATCCCACTTTCTAATCAGGTGATTCCAGTTTCCCAGTTTGGGAATAGGACAGGTTCTTCGTCGTTCCAATCAAACCAGGATGAATCACTTTGTAAAAAGCTTGATTTTGATACATAAAATGGTGGAGAAACACCAGGAAGTTGAATAAATCTCATAGGAGTTGGGATGAAGAAGTTATCCCACTTTCAAATCAGGTGATTCCAGTTTCCCAGTTTGGGAATAGGACAGCTTCTTCGTCAATCCAATCAAACCAGGATGAATCACTTTGTAAGAAGCTTGATTTGGATACATAAAGTGTTGGACAATCACCAGGAAGTTGAATAAATCTCATAGGAGTTGGGATGAAGAAGTTATCCCACTTTCAAATCAGGTGATTCCAGTTTCCCAGTTTGGGAATAGGACAGCTTCTTCGTCGTTCCAATCAAACCAGGATGAGTCACTTTGTAAGAAGCTTGATTTTGATACATAAAATGGTGGAGAAACACCAGCAAGTTGAATAAATCTCATAGGAGTTGGGATGAAGAAGTTATCCCACTTTCTAATCAGGTGATTCCAGTTTCCCAGTTTGGGAATAGGACAGCTTCTCCGTCTTTCCAATCAAACCAGGATGAATCACTTTGTAAGAAGCTTGATTTGGATACATAAAGTGTAGGAGAATCACCAGGAAGTTTAATAAATCTCATAGGAGTTGGGATGAAGAAGTTATCCCACTTTCTAATCAGGTGATTCCAGTTTCCCAGTTTGGGAATAGGACAGCTTCTTCGTCGTTCCAATCAAACCAGGATGAATCACTTTGTAAGAAGCTTGATTTTGATACATAAAATGGTGGAGAAACACCAGGAAGTTGAATAAATCTCATAGGAGTTGGGATGAAGAAGTTATCCCACTTTCTAATCAGGTGATTCCAGTTTCCCAGTTTGGGAATAGGACAGCTTCTCGTCGTTCCAATCAAACCAGGATGAATCACTTTGTAAGAAGCTTGATTTGGATACATAAAGTGTTGGAGAATCACCAGGAAGTTGAATAAATCTCATAGGAGTTGGGATGAAGAAGTTATCCCACTTTCAAATCAGGTGATTCCAGTTTCCCAGTTTGGGAATAAGACAGCTTCTTCGTCGTTCCAATCAAACCAGGATGAATCACTTTGTAAGAAGCTTGATTTGGATACATAAAATGGTGGGAAACACCAGGAAGTTGAATAAATCTCATAGGAGTTGGGATGAAGAAGTTATCCCACTTTCTAATCAGGTGATTCCAGTTTCCCAGTTTGGGAATAGGACAGCTTCTTCGTCGTTCCAATCAAACCAGGATGAATCACTTTGTAAGAAGCTTGATTTGGATACATAAAGTGTTGGAGAATCACCAGGAAGTTGAATAAATCTCATAGGAGTTGGGATGAAGAAGTTATCCCACTTTCAAATCAGGTGATTCCAGTTTCCCAGTTTGGGAATAGGACAGCTTCTTCGTCGTTCCAATCAAACCAGGATGAATCACTTTGTAAGAAGCTTGATTTGGATACATAAAATGGTGGAGAATCACCAGGAAGTTGAATAAATCTCATAGGAGTTGGGATGAAGAAGTTATCCCACTTTCTAATCAGGTGATTCCAGTTTCCCAGTTTGGGAATAGGACAGCTTCTTCGTCGTTCCAATCAAACCAGGATGAATCACTTTGTAAGAAGCTTGATTTGATACATAAATGGTGGGGAAACACCAGGAAGTTGAATAAATCTCATAGGAGTTGGGATGAAGAAGTTATCCCACTTTCTAATCAGGTGATTCCAGTTTCCCAGTTTGGGAATAGGACAGCTTCTTCGTCGTTCCAATCAAACCAGGATGAATCACTTTGTAAGAAGCTTGATTTGGATACATAAAGTGTTGGAGAATCACCAGGAAGTTGAATAAATCTCATAGGAGTTGGGATGAAGAAGTTATCCCACTTTCAAATCAGGTGATTCCAGTTTCCCAGTTTGGGAATAGGACAGCTTCTTCGTCGTTCCAATCAAACCAGGATGAATCACTTTGTAAGAAGCTTGATTTGGATACATAAAGTGTTGGAGAATCACCAGGAAGTTGAATAAATCTCATAGGAGTTGGGATGAAGAAGTTATCCCACTTTCAAATCAGGTGATTCCAGTTTCCCAGTTTGGGAATAGGACAGCTTCTTCGTCGTTCCAATCAAACCAGGATGAATCACTTTGTAAGAAGCTTGATTTGGATACATAAAGTGTTGGAGAATCACCAGGAAGTTGAATAAATCTCATAGGAGTTGGGATGAAGAAGTTATCCCACTTTCAAATCAGGTGATTCCAGTTTCCCAGTTTGGGAATAGGACAGCTTCTTCGTCGTTCCAATCAAACCAGGATGAATCACTTTGTAAGAAGCTTGATTTGGATACATAAAGTGTTGGAGAATCACCAGGAAGTTGAATAAATCTCATAGGAGTTGGGATGAAGAAGTTATCCCACTTTCTAATCAGGTGATTCCAGTTTCCCAGTTTGGGAATAGGACAGCTTCTTCGTCGTTCCAATCAAACCAGGATGAATCACTTTGTAAGAAGCTTGATTTGGATACATAAAGTGTTGGAGAATCACCAGGAAGTTGAATAAATCTCATAGGAGTTGGGATGAAGAAGTTATCCCACTTTCAAATCAGGTGATTCCAGTTTCCCAGTTTGGGAATAGGACAGCTTCTTCGTCGTTCCAATCAAACCAGGATGAATCACTTTGTAAGAAGCTTGATTTGGATACATAAAGTGTTGGAGAATCACCAGGAAGTTGAATAAATCTCATAGGAGTTGGGATGAAGAAGTTATCCCACTTTCAAATCAGGTGATTCCAGTTTCCCAGTTTGGGAATAGGACAGCTTCTTCGTCGTTCCAATCAAACCAGGATGAATCACTTTGTAAGAAGCTTGATTTGGATACATAAAGTGTTGGAGAATCACCAGGAAGTTGAATAAATCTCATAGGAGTTGGGATGAAGAAGTTATCCCACTTTCAAATCAGGTGATTCCAGTTTCCCAGTTTGGGAATAGGACAGCTTCTTCGTCGTTCCAATCAAACCAGGATGAATCACTTTGTAAGAAGCTTGATTTGGATACATAAAGTGTTGGAGAATCACCAGGAAGTTGAATAAATCTCATAGGAGTTGGGATGAAGAAGTTATCCCACTTTCAAATCAGGTGATTCCAGTTTCCCAGTTTGGGAATAGGACAGCTTCTTCGTCGTTCCAATCAAACCAGGATGAATCACTTTGTAAGAAGCTTGATTTGGATACATAAAGTGTTGGAGAATCACCAGGAAGTTGAATAAATCTCATAGGAGTTGGGATGAAGAAGTTATCCCACTTTCAAATCAGGTGATTCCAGTTTCCCAGTTTGGGAATAGGACAGCTTCTTCGTCGTTCCAATCAAACCAGGATGAATCACTTTGTAAGAAGCTTGATTTGGATACATAAAATGGTGGAGAAACACCAGGAAGTTGAATAAATCTCATAGGAGTTGGGATGAAGAAGTTATCCCACTTTCTAATCAGGTGATTCCAGTTTCCCAGTTTGGGAATAGGACAGCTTCTTCGTCGTTCCAATCAAACCAGGATGAATCACTTTGTAAGAAGCTTGATTTGGATACATAAAGTGTGGAGAATCACCAGGAAGTTGAATAAATCTCATAGGAGTTGGGATGAAGAAGTTATCCCACTTTCTAATCAGGTGATTCCAGTTTCCCAGTTTGGGAATAGGACAGCTTCTTCGTCGTTCCAATCAAACCAGGATGAATCACTTTGTAAGAAGCTTGATTTTGATACATAAAATGGTGGAGAAACACCAGGAAGTTGAATAAATCTCATAGGAGTTGGGATGAAGAAGTTATCCCACTTTCTAATCAGGTGATTCCAGTTTCCCAGTTTGGGAATAGGACAGCTTCTCCGTCGTTCCAATCAAACCAGGATGAATCACTTTGTAAGAAGCTTGATTTGGATACATAAAGTGTTGGAGAATCACCAGGAAGTTGAATAAATCTCATAGGAGTTGGGATGAAGAAGTTATCCCACTTTCAAATCAGGTGATTCCAGTTTTCCAGTTTGGGAATAAGACAGCTTCTTCGTCAATCCAATCAAACCTGTTGAATTGAGCTGAGTATAAGAAGAAGAGATGAGGGGTTGAAGGGATAAAGAGATAAGGAAGTGTAGAGTTGAGGAATGGAGAGCATGGAGAGTTTGGGAGAGTTTGGTACGGATGGACCGTACAGGCCGTACAGGCCGTACCGGCCGTACACATTGTATCGACCAAACTCGACCAAAGGTAAAAGAAACTTACCCGAGTAACTCGGTTGAAGGGAAGAAGCTTTACCCAAAGCTTAGGATGAGTTGTGACCGTTAAGGGAAAGGAAGAAGCTGGGCGTGACAGTCTGGCACAGCTGGAAAGGCAAAAGGGATCTTATCCAAGATACTAGATGCCTTACACATGTGAAGAACCTCATTGGATCAATTCAAAAGAAGCGCTCCACTCTCTTTGACTCCACATGCTTTAGCTTATCCTCTTGTGTTGTAAAACCCTAATCTCGACACTATATATTTGTAACTCAGTCTCATTAATAAGATTAAGCAAGTTATGAAGTCTCTCTTAGTCTCTCTTTAGTTCTTTAGACTCTTAATCTCATTTCATACTTTAATCTTCTCTAAATCTCTTCTAATCTTTCCTAAATACTCAGATCACTCTAAACATCACTAAAAGTGATATGGTATCAGAGCCAGGTTCGTGAGAGCCTGAGGTCGTGTGAGATTCTTTGAAGCCTCAAGGTTGAAGCTTTGAAGAAACTCTTGTGTTCTTGTGTGTTTGAGAGTTTCTGGGTACGTTTCAAGTTCAAGACTGATTGTGGTGTATCATCTGAAGCTGTGTGGGTTGAAGATCGAGGCTGTGAAGGGTTCTACAAGTCATTCAACTCAAGATAAAGTTTCTGAAGCTTAGAGAGTTCATCATTCAACATGGAGAGTGGGATGAACATGAACATGAAGGTAGCTGTGGTCTTCAAGGGAACCAACTACTTGGTGTGGTCTCGGATGGTGAGAACCACGGTTGGGAGCAAGGGGTTGTGGAAGCACATCACCCCCGGAGAAGCTCCAAAACTCATCACTCAAGGAGAGGATGATGGTGAGGCTGCAAGCAAGGCGGAAGAGAAGTGGCATCAAGAGGACATGCTGGTGATGTCTGTGCTTCATGCGTCACTTGAGCCGGCCATTCTGGATGCATACAGCTACTGTGAGTCTGCTAAGGAGCTGTGGGATACTTTGAAGAAGGTGTACGGCAACACGTCAAACCTAAGCCGAGTGTTTGAAGTGAAGCAAGCCATCAACAACCTTGTACAAGAAGACATGGAGTTCACCAAGCATCTAGGGAGATTCAGGAGTCTCTGGTCCGAGATGGAGATGCTCAGGCCAAGCACAACGGATGCTGATGAGCTTAACAAGAGGAGAGAGCAAGACAAGGTCTTTGGGCTACTCCTCACGCTGAACCCGGCTTACAACGGTCTCATCCAGCACCTGCTTAGAGAAGACACTCTACCTGATCTTGAGGATGTGTGTGCGCGGATTCAGAAAGAGCAAGGCTCCATTGGGTTGTTTGCAAAGAAAGGAGACCTGTCCCTTGCAAGCCAAGCAACTCAAGAGGAAGGTAGTGAAGCTCCACAAGCAAACAAGGCTGCGGCTGCGCATGGGAAGTTTGAGGAGAGGAGGTTCAATGGGAGTTGTGATCATTGCAAGAAGCATGGCCACAAGAAGAGCCAATGCTGGATACTCCATCCTCACCTCAAGCCGGCTAAGTTCATGAAGGACCGTGAGGCAAGGGCTAATGTCTCGGATGGAACAAGTGGAGCTGGTACAAGCAAAGGAAAGGAGATAGATGGGCGTGAGGCAGGTGATGGAAAGTCTCTTGTAGCCTACACTGGAGCATCAAGCAACCGTGGGAACAATGATCAAGAGTATCTAAGGAGATCCGACCTTGATGCTCTCATCAAGATGTTCAAGGAGAATGGTAACATCTTTGGGTATTCCTTTGGTGCTAGGGTGGTAGAGAACTATGAGAATCTAACTAGAACTGATAGGATGCATGAGAGCTTGATAGAAATGGTAAATCAATCTAGGACTGCAAACTTTGCTAGAAATGATCATGCATTCAAACCATCTAGTATCCTTGCGCATATTGCTAGTTCTCATGACATTAAGCCATTAGTGATTGATTCAGGTGCATCTCATCATATGATAAGTGACACTAGCTTAATTAAAAACATTGTGCCAATGAATGGAAATGTACTGATTGCTAATGGAGATAAGATTCCTATTAGAGGAATAGGAAGTCTTAAACTATTTGATAAGGAAACTAAAGCTTTTTATATGCCTGAATTTACATCAAACTTGTTATCTGTTAAGAAATGTGCTACTGATTTGCAATGCAATGTTATATTCAGTCCTAATGATGTGAAGTTTCAGGATATTAAAAGCAGCAAGATGATTGGAAAGGGAGTGACTAAAGGAGAGCTATATTTACTTGAAGATCTCACTCCTGTTTCTAGATATAGCTGCTCGTTTACTTCTGTTTCTAGTTCTAGTTTAAGTAAAAATGCATTGTGGCATGCTAGATTAGGACACCCTCATAATAAGGCTTTAAAACTGATGTTGCCAGGTGTTTCCTTTGAGAATAATGATTGTGAAGCTTGCATTTTAGGCAAGCATTGTAGAACTGTCTTTAACAAGTCTACTACTGTTTATGAAAAGTGTTTTGATCTTATTCATTCTGATGTTTGGACTGCACCCTGCCTATCTAGAGAAAATCATAAGTATTATGTAACTTTCATTGATGAAAAATCCAAATACACCTGGTTAACCTTAATTCCAACCAAAGATAGGGTACTTGATGCATTTAAAAATTTTCAATCCTATGTGACTAACCATTACAATGCCAAGATAAAGATTTTCAGGTCAGATAATGGAGGAGAGTACACGGGACAAGCATTCAAGCTACACCTAGCTCAGCATGGAATCCTTCATCAGACAAGCTGTCCCTATACACCACAACAGAATGGTGTGGCTGAGAGGAAGAACAGGCATTTGATGGAAGTAGCCAGGTCCATGATGTTTCAATCCAATGTGCCTAAGAAGTTTTGGAGTGATGCTGTTGCTACGGCATGTTATCTCATCAACAGGACACCAACTCTGATCCTTCAAGGACAATCACCATTTGAGGTACTGAATCAGTACAAGCCTTCTCTCGAGCATATGAAGGTCTTTGGGTGTTTGTGTTTTGTGATGGTGCCTGGAGAGATAAGAAACAAGCTAGAAGCTAAGAGTTCAAAGGCAATGTTCATTGGATACTCATCAAGTCAGAAAGGATACAAGTGCTATGATCCTAACACAAGGAGAGTGTTAGTATCTAGAGAAGTGAAGTTTGTTGAAGAGAAAGGATATTATGAGGAACAGATTCAAGAAGACTTGAAGGATCTTACCTCTGATAGAGCTGAAACCTTGAGGATTATCCTAGAAGGCCTTGGAATCAACATGAATCAAGGACATCAAGGGGGGAGAAGCACTACCCCAGTCCCGGATCATCAGACTTCCAACCTTGAGCATGAGGGGGGGGAATGAAACAAGAACTCCAAACCATGAAGAAACAAGTAGAGAAGAGAGTTCTGGCTCTCATGATCAAGCTGTGGAATCAAATGATCAAGAAGAAGGAGCTGAAGAGAGTCAGCTAAGGGAAGAAGGAGCTGAAGCAAGTCAGCTAGGAGAAGAAAGGTCTGAAACAAGTGTACAGCCACAAGAAGAAGAACAAGAGATGGCGCAAGAAGGGCCAGTATTGAGAAGAAGTACAAGGCTGAGAAAGGATCCTTCCAGTTGGGTAAACACAAGAGTGTACTACAATGCCCAAGCTGTGAAGCATCCTACTCAGGCCGTGTGTTCTTTTGCTCAATATCCAGAAGCACATTGTGAAAGAATTGAGATGAAATAAAAGGAATATGATGAGAATAAGCTTCTGGTTCAGTATGAAACCAGAGAGAGTGATTGATGAGCAATTGAAAGTAATGAGAGAGTGAAGAGAGTATAAAGTGTTTGGGAGAGTTTCTGAGTATGCTAGAGTATAAGGGAGTAATGGAGGTCGTGAGAGACAAGAGAATAGAGAGAATAGGAGAATCTGAGAGTTTAGTAACCAGAGTATGTGAAGAAAGAGTTTTACTCTCCTTAGTTTACAATCAGATACAACATTGTTTTAAATAGACAAGCACACATATTAAACAAATACTAAAACAGGGTTTTACTAAACAAATAATATTGTAGGGTTTTCTGATGAAGCCAGGAAGGTACAGCCAAGGTGAATCTCGACCAGAGGGAGTAGAGAGTGACAGGAGAGAGATATGGGCACAGTCTGGTTGGGTGAAAGTGACAACAGGTTCATCCTCTTATGCACATGTGACTTTTACTCTATTTAATTCCCAACTTGTCTCAGCTCTCTCCAACGGTCTGATGCTCCATTTTAACTTCAAATCTGCTTCAGAAGATCAAGCTGGACGAGTTCCTCACCTGCCTTACCATCCAAGTCACTCTAGGTAACTTGGAAGCCAAGACTGTACGGACTGCCTTGTGTAGCAAGGTTTTCCAGACCTGAATCTTTTCAAGTATCTCTTCTTCTCTTTGTCTTCTTTATTTCTAAGATCAATGGATCACACACAGCCATGCTTCTTCCTTCTCCACTCTAACCATAACTTGGTTCACAAGTCTGTATGAACTAGTCTCATCTTGAAGTATCCGGATTACTTCCTCTACAATATCAAACTTGGATCATGAACCAGATTCTTCTTCTGGTCATTCCCTTCTTCATTTCAACACTCCCCCTCAAGCTTGACCATAGGAGATCCTTGGACAAGCTTGGAACCTTGAAGAAGCTCTCTCATTAAAAACCTTAGCAAGAAAACCCATTGGGACAAAACTTGCTAAGGGAAAAAGAGTGGAGTTTCTACAAAGCTTAGGGATTGGCCAGTGAGCCTAAGGAACTTCAGATTCATCATGGTGGAGTCCTTAGGCTCTGGATCGTGGCCTAATAGGTATAGCAAGTATGAATCACCATAACTTGCTATCCTTGAGCACAAGTAGCCGGCTGGATCATTTTGTGGCCGGTTTAGGGTCTCCCTCTCTCAACTGGCTTCAAGCCACCTTAGGAAGGCTAGGACATGACCGGATCATCATCATCATCTTCAGTGAGGCTCAAGCTTATTTTGGTACCTGATACATCATTTCAAAAGTGCATCAGTTCTTAAGGAAATGCACTCATCATATCAACCTCAATAATATTTTAAGTATAAGGACAATCATGAATGTATTGAGATGAGTTTAAGGTGCTTCCCTTTTATAAGAATGGTGAGGAGTGGACTCCAATTGAATCCCCACTTGGTAAGGCACAGTCCGGATTATGGAACTTCAATTACACGGTTGGTACTGAGTGATGCAAGAGTGAATCCACTACTTGCAAACTTGGATTGGCGCCAATTCCTTCACCATCAAATCACCTTTGAGCTTCTTCTTATGACCTGAGCTTGTCTCCCCCTTTCTTCTGGCTTCTTGCCTCTATTTAGGGGTTGAGACAAAGCTTGTCTTTGTTCATGAGCTCAATAGGTACCTGATTCAATCATACAAAGAATGCATGTATCAATTCTCAAGGGGAAAACCTATTCTCACATAAGAATAAGGATGGTTTTAGGTACTTCCCTTGCATTAGTTTCTGGAATGTTGATGAGGAGTGCAGAGCACTTGAATCCTCCACGCCATTCCTTCTCTCACCCAGCCTTTGCATTGTTCTCTTGAAGTTTCAACATGTAGGGGGACTTTGCAACTCCATAATTTGCCACCATCATGTGATTGCTTAGCCAAGAATGTCCCGGATTGAATAATCCTTGCATCTGGCTGGTAAGAACAGTGAGGAGTGACAGCTTCTTCAGACTGATCACTTAAGTCCTCTTTTAATTCGCCAACCTCTTGCTGGTCTTCTATGAGGAAATGGGACACTGGATACAGTAAGCTTCATGGATCTTTTGGTAGCTCACTGATATTCCCCTCCTCAAGCTTGACTGAGTATAGTGACAAGCTTGAACGTGAGCTTCAATGAGTTTTGAACTGGGAGCACAACAATACCAACATCTGCGCTTAAGCCAACCAGTTCACCATCTTCCAGGAGCACAACAATACCAACATCTGCGCTTAAGCCAACTGGATCACCATTTGCCTTCAGCTCCAATGTCTTTGGACCACCAGTCTCCTCATGACTTAGGTGATGGCCTTCCTTGTGAGTCTCTTGAACCAGGAGCACAACAGCTCCTACGCCTGCGCTTAAGCCAACTGATTCCACTCATAAGATGTCTCTCCATGGTCAGTAATATACACCAAGTGTAGGCTCTGAACAACATGGTCTCTTTTCTCCATGTTCAGGAATATGCATCTTGTGCAGGCTCTGATTAACATGGTTATATCCCTTTTCCTGTTGCTGCTTCTGGTCTAATAGTCACATCCTGTGTCCTACACACCATTACAACTCAGATAGGGATCAGTAACATCAGCATGGGACCAGATCATTGAATAAACTCAAGACTGGTCGCCACTGCTTAAAAATAGATTGCAAAACAGCTTATCACCTCCTATGACAGCTTTAGAAACAATATGAATGCATCAGGAACAATATGTATGCCTCTTTAATACAATCCAATATGCATTTTTAAGACAATCCAGATGCTAAAGAAGACTAGGCTAATAACCTAATCAATTTCAACAACAGCATGAATACACCACACATCTAGGAACACTCCTAGATACTTAACAATCTCAAGGCAGACATGACAATTAAAGGACTCCCAATCAATATCAATATATCATGGATGCATGACAACCTAGGCAGACACTTCTAGGAACAAAAACAACCACAGATGATAAGATTAAGACACAATGCAACTTCTAGCAACTTATCATGATCCATTGGACTCTACACCATCACTCAAAAAAACGACCAGACACATTACACAAGCTATTGTTCAGGTTTAGGAGGTTTAACTTACAGCCAAGGAACCTGGGCTGGGTCCTTGAACCTCCATATACACACTACTCATCTGAGCTTGGTGGATTTGAGTTTTGGATTCATTACCCAACTCCTTTTCCTTGTGTGTTTCGCCCTGTTTGTAAAGCTCACCCTTGGATCCCCTCCTGTCCTCCTGGTCTTCTTGGTTCATACACGACCAGGGGATCAGATAGGAACCCTGAGAATGACTGTGGCTTTTGTTGACTCCATATTGAAGTAAATTTGAGAAAGTCGGTTTGAGCAGTCTTCAAGAGGGTGTGAGCTTTGAGCTTGTGCTTGATGTGTAAAGGTCATCACATAACATTTAATAACCTGTCACCACAACTAAAGACAGGTATCAAAAGACAATAAAGAGATCAGAACATGGTTTCTCACCAAGTCTGATCTCCAAAAACACCTTAACAAAGAACACAATGGACATAAACTTTCTTGAAACTATTCAAGCAACAACACTGAATCCTAATTATCATAACTAACCATTCAGGTAACATAGAAACATCACAACCTAACACCAGGTCTAAACAACATTTTAAAAGAAATTTCTAAACTTTTTCTTGACAATTTTGAAGCAAATAAACCAGACAATTTTCTAGACAAGATTAGAATAATATAATGGCAAATTTTTTTTTCAGAGACAGAGATTAAAAATAGCACTAAGACTCTTAACAAAATTCTAAGGCAGACAAATACTTAGACAAAATGACAATTAGACAGTCTTTTCATGTGTAGAAACTAGACAAGAACAACAAGCTAGTTTCTAAACACCCTAAGACAACACAAACGACCAGCACACACAGTGCTTTTATTAGAGTAGAAGATTCAGCTTACTCTCAAGAAACCTGAGCTGGTTTCTTGACTCTCCAGCCCATGGGGGCTTATTGAAAGTACATTTGTTTCAGATGTGGATTGAATATCCACCACCTATCCTTAGTGAGTCCTTCCTTGCAGTGCTGACTCTTCTGACCTTTCTTCTCTTCCAACTTGAAGTAGGATTTGTTGGACAGAGACTGAGCTTCTGGTTGCCTCTCATTAACATGAGCAAAGACCTTGCAGATTTTCCATGGAGCTTCATCTGAAGTATGGCTCCAAACACCTTTGCCTCTAGGGTTTTTCTTCATCATTCTGACCCAGAAAGAGTAGTTTGGAGTTTTGAGCTTCACTGAACTCGCCCATGCTTGAATATTCATCATCTTGAAGTTTTTTGGACCAGTGGATAATAGGATGTTCCTACTGGTTTGAAAGGGACAGGATTTGAAAGACTGGACTTTGATGAAGCTTGCTGAACTGAGCTAAGACTTTCTTGAGTTCCAGAGACTGAGATACTCCTTTATCTTGAGTTCTGGTGAGGTTTTTCCCTCCTGGAAAACCTTTGGACCAGAGGATAAAAGGATGTAACGAACAGGTTTGAACAGATTTTTAAAGAGAGATTTTGGACAGGGATGATTTGCGGAAGCAATATAGGTTCTCAAGAGCTTGAGGCTCTGATACCATGAAAGAATTGAGATGAAATAAAAGGAATATGATGAGAATAAGCTTCTGGTTCAGTATGAAACCAGAGAGAGTGATTGATGAGCAATTGAAAGTAATGAGAGAGTGAAGAGAGTATAAAGTGTTTGGGAGAGTTTCTGAGTATGCTAGAGTATAAGGGAGTAATGGAGGTCGTGAGAGACAAGAGAATAGAGAGAATAGGAGAATCTGAGAGTTTAGTAACCAGAGTATGTGAAGAAAGAGTTTTACTCTCCTTAGTTTACAATCAGATACAACATTGTTTTAAATAGACAAGCACACATATTAAACAAATACTAAAACAGGGTTTTACTAAACAAATAATATTGTAGGGTTTTCTGATGAAGCCAGGAAGGTACAGCCAAGGTGAATCTCGACCAGAGGGAGTAGAGAGTGACAGGAGAGAGATATGGGCACAGTCTGGTTGGGTGAAAGTGACAACAGGTTCATCCTCTTATGCACATGTGACTTTTACTCTATTTAATTCCCAACTTGTCTCAGCTCTCTCCAACGGTCTGATGCTCCATTTTAACTTCAAATCTGCTTCAGAAGATCAAGCTGGACGAGTTCCTCACCTGCCTTACCATCCAAGTCACTCTAGGTAACTTGGAAGCCAAGACTGTACGGACTGCCTTGTGTAGCAAGGTTTTCCAGACCTGAATCTTTTCAAGTATCTCTTCTTCTCTTTGTCTTCTTTATTTCTAAGATCAATGGATCACACACAGCCATGCTTCTTCCTTCTCCACTCTAACCATAACTTGGTTCACAAGTCTGTATGAACTAGTCTCATCTTGAAGTATCCGGATTACTTCCTCTACAATATCAAACTTGGATCATGAACCAGATTCTTCTTCTGGTCATTCCCTTCTTCATTTCAACACATTGTGCATTCATGGTAAACTTGGATGAAAATCACATTCCAAGAAGCTATGAAGAGGCAATGGAGGATAAGGAATGGAAGGAATCAGTAGGAGCTGAGGCAGGAGCTATGATAAAGAATGATACATGGTATGAGAGTGAACTACCAAAAGGGAAGAAAGCTGTGTCTAGTAGATGGATCTTTACAATCAAGTACAAGGCTGATGGGTCGATTGAGAGGAAGAAGACTAGACTAGTAGCAAGAGGGTTCACTCAGACATATGGAGAGGACTACATTGAGACATTTGCACCAGTAGCCAAGCTACACACCATTAGGATTGTTTTAAGCTTGGCTGTGAACCTAGGATGGGGATTGTGGCAAATGGATGTAAAGAATGCATTTCTACAAGGAGAGCTTGAGGATGAAGTCTATATGTATCCTCCACCAGGTCTGGAACATCTAGTGAAGAGAGGGAATGTACTGAGGCTAAAGAAAGCCATTTATGGGTTGAAGCAATCACCAAGAGCTTGGTATAACAAGTTGAGCACAACTCTGAATGGCCGAGGCTTCAAGAAGTCAGAATTGGATCACACTCTCTTTACACTCACTACACCCTCAGGTATGGTTGCTCTCCTTGTGTATGTGGATGATATCATTATCACTGGGAGTGATAAGGAAGGTATCAAAGCGACCAAGGAATTCCTAAAGTCTATGTTTGAAATCAAAGACTTGGGAGAAATGAAATACTTCCTTGGAATTGAGATTTGTAGATCTAAGGAAGGATTGTTCATGTCCCAAAGGAAGTATACACTTGATCTTTTGAAAGGTGCAGGTGCTTATGGAGGCAAGACAGCAAGGATGCCAATGGAGGATGGCTACAAAGTACCAAGAGAGGGGGAGATTGAAGACAGCAAGCCATTTCATGATCCTAAACTCTATAGAACACTTGTTGGCAAATTGATTTACCTTACCATTACAAGGCCTGATATATGTTTTGCTGTGAATCAGGTGAGCCAACACATGCAGCTTCCCAAGGAACATCACTGGCGCATGGTGGAGAGGCTGTTGATGTATCTGAATGGCTCGCCGGATCAAGGAGTATGGATGGGGTGCAATGGAAGCACAGAAGTGGTGGGCTATTGTGATGCTGATTGGGCAGGAGATAGAGCTGACAGGAGATCAACCACAGGCTATTGCACATTCATTGGAGGCAACTTGGTGACTTGGAAGAGCAAGAAGCAGAAGGTGGTGTCATGTTCAAGTGCAGAAGCTGAGTATAGAGCTATGCTGAAGCTCACAAACGAGTTGGTGTGAATCAAAGGCATCTTGAAGCACTTGGAGATTGATCAAGCCACTCCAATGACAATGCATTGCGACAATCAAGCTGCCATTCACATTGCATCTAACTCGGTGTTCCATGAGAGAACCAAGCACATTGAGGTTGATTGCCACAAGGTGAGACAGATGATTGTGCTTGGAGTGATCTTACCTTGCTATACGAGGAGTGAAGATCAGTTAGCTGATGTGTTCACCAAGGCTGCGAGACAGAAGACAATGGAGTCCATTCACATCAGGTTGGGCCTCATTGATCTTGGGAAGAGAAGGAGCTGATCCCCTTGGCTGTGAGGTCTTTACTCTTTTTCCCTCATCAAGGTTTTGTCCCAATGGGTTTTCCTTGGTGAGGTTTTTAATGAGGAAGATCTCATGGCTGTCCAATCTTAGACTTTCATAAAGCTAAGATTGAGGGGGAGTGTTGAATTGAGCTGAGTATAAGAAGAAGAGATGAGGGGTTGAAGGGATAAAGAGATAAGGAAGTGTAGAGTTGAGGAATGGAGAGCATGGAGAGTTTGGGAGAGTTTGGTACGGATGGACCGTACAGGCCGTACAGGCCGTACCGGCCGTACACATTGTATCGACCAAACTCGACCAAAGGTAAAAGAAACTTACCCGAGTAACTCGGTTGAAGGGAAGAAGCTTTACCCAAAGCTTAGGATGAGTTGTGACCGTTAAGGGAAAGGAAGAAGCTGGGCGTGACAGTCTGGCACAGCTGGAAAGGCAAAAGGGATCTTATCCAAGATACTAGATGCCTTACACATGTGAAGAACCTCATTGGATCAATTCAAAAGAAGCGCTCCACTCTCTTTGACTCCACATGCTTTAGCTTATCCTCTTGTGTTGTAAAACCCTAATCTCGACACTATATATTTGTAACTCAGTCTCATTAATAAGATTAAGCAAGTTATGAAGTCTCTCTTAGTCTCTCTTTAGTTCTTTAGACTCTTAATCTCATTTCATACTTTAATCTTCTCTAAATCTCTTCTAATCTTTCCTAAATACTCAGATCACTCTAAACATCACTAAAAGTGATAAAACCAGGATGAATCACTTTGTAAGAAGCTTGATTTTGATACATAAAATGGTGGGGAAACACCAGGAAGTTGAATAAATCTCATAGGAGTTGGGATGAAGAAGTTATCCCACTTTCTAATCAGGTGATTCCAGTTTCCCAGTTTGGGAATAGGACAGCTTCTTCGTCGTTCCAATCAAACCAGGATGAATCACTTTGTAAGAAGCTTGATTTGGATACATAAAGTGTTGGAGAAACACCAGGAAGTTGAATAAATCTCATAGGAGTTGGGATGAAGAAGTTATCCCACTTTCAAATCAGGTGATTCCAGTTTCCCAGTTTGGGAATAGGACAGCTTCTTCGTCGTTCCAATCAAACCAGGATGAATCACTTTGTAAGAAGCTTGATTTGGATACATAAAGTGTTGGAGAATCACCAGGAAGTTGAATAAATCTCATAGGAGTTGGGATGAAGAAGTTATCCCACTTTCAAATCAGGTGATTCCAGTTTCCCAGTTTGGGAATAGGACAGCTTCTTCGTCGTTCCAATCAAACCAGGATGAATCACTTTGTAAGAAGCTTGATTTGGATACACAAAGTGTTGGAGAATCACCAGGAAGTTGAATAAATCTCATAGGAGTTGTGATGAAGAAGTTATCCCACTTTCAAATCAGGTGATTCCAGTTTCCCAGTTTGGGAATAGGACAGCTTCTTCGTCGTTCCAATCAAACCAGGATGAATCACTTTGTAAGAAGCTCGATTTGGATACATAAAGTGTTGGATAATCACCAGGAAGTTGAATAAATCTCATAGGAGTTGGGATGAAGAAGTTATCCCACTTTCTAATCAGGTGATTCCAGTTTCCCAGTTTGGGAATAGGACATCTTCTTCGTCGTTCCAATCAAACCAGGATGAATCACTTTGTAAGAAGCTTGATTTGGATACATAAAGTGTTGGAGAATCACCAGGAAGTTGAATAAATCTCATAGGAGTTGGGATGAAGAAGTTATCCCACTTTCAAATCAGGTGATTCCAGTTTCCCAGTTTGGGAATAGGACAGCTTCTTCGTCGTTCCAATCTGAGAGTTTTAGAAGATTAAGGAGAGATTAAGAGAGAAGAGTAAGAGATGGAGAGAGTTTCCGTGAGAGTGTGACAAAGAGAATAGAAGGAGAATAAGTTTCCTTACTTGATTTGTTACACATGACAGGGTATTTAAAGACATACAAGAATGCATAAACAATGAGAAGATAGTACAAGGGAAAGAATAAACAAAGAGGAGGCAGATCCGCGGATGGCTCGTTCAGCAAGAGGGATAGTGACAGCTCCCAACGGTCAGCTCCCTCTCTCTTCTCTTAGACACACCCGTGACTCCTCCACTCACTTCTCTTCAACGGATACATGTCGACATTCCCACTCACTAGGAGATCTTTTAATCACTTGACCGAGTTGGTTAACTCATGACTTGCTTCCTTTCCTTGCAAGTCACTCTTAGGTTGTACGGACAGCCTTGTTCTCCAAGTTCCTATCTTCTTGCTTTATTCTTCATGTCAACACTCCCCCTCAAGCTTGACAGTAGTGAGTGTCAAGCTTGGAAATCCATGAAGCATTCCCTCATTAAAACCTTTACTTGGAAAAACCACTTGGGATAAAAACCAAGCAAAGGAAAAAGAGTAGAATACTCCATGGTGAGGGGATCATTGACATGGAAGGTTTATGAGTCCAAGTCTTGGAAGAATGGACTCACAAACTTTGCTGCTGGCTGCCTTGGTGAAGATGTCAGCCAGCTGATCCTCACTTCTTGTATAGCATGGGAGGATCACTTGCTGTTCTACTGCTTGTCTCACCTTGTGACAGTCCACTTCTATGTGTTTTGTCCTCTCATGGAAGACTGAGTTGGATGCAATGTGTATTGCAGCTTGATTGTCACAATGCATGGTCATGGGAGTGGTGATCTCAATTCCCAAGTCGCCTAGAAGCCCCTTTATCCAGATAAGCTCACTGGTTAGCTTCCTCATTGATCTGTACTCTGCTTCTGCACTTGAGCAAGACACCACCTTCTGCTTCTTGCTCTTCCAAGTGACCAGATTCCCTCCAATGAATGTACAATAGCCGGTGGTTGACCTTCTGTCTACTCTGTCCCCAGCCCAATCTGCATCACAGTATCCTATCACCTCAGTGTTCTTGTTGCAAGCCATCCATACACCCTGACCTGGCGCCTCTCTCAAGTATCTTAGGATCCTCTCCACCATGTTCCAGTGATGAACCTTGGGAGTTTGCATGTGCTGGCTTACTTGATTAACTGCAAAGCACACATCTGGCCGAGTGATGGTTAGATAGATCAGCTTCCCAACCATCCTTCTATACTGCTTGACGTCTTCAAATGGAGTATCTTCATACTCCCCCTCTCGCAATACCTTGTAACCTTCTTCAAGTGGTGTCTTGGCTTGTCTTCCTCCAAGATCTCCTGCCTCCTTTAAGATGTCCAGGGTATACTTTCTTTGGGACATGAACAATCCTTCCTTTGATCTGCACATCTCAATGCCGAGGAAGTACTTCAGTTCTCCTAGGTCTTTGATATCAAATGCGGCTTTAAGAAAGGTCTTGGTTGAACTGATCCCCTCCTTGTCACAACCAGTGATGATGATATCATCCACATAGACTAGAATCACAACAATCCCTTGCTTGCTGGTGAGAGTGAAGAGTGTGTGATCCGCTTGAGACTTCACAAAGCCTCTCCCATTCAGTGTAGTGCTCAGCTTGTGATACCAAGCTCTTGGTGATTGCTTCAAACCATATATGGCTTTTCTGAGTCTGAGTACATTCCCTGGTTTCACCATCTCTTCCATTCCCGGCGGTGGTCTCATATATACCTCATCTTCTAGTTCACCTTGCAAGAAGGCATTCTTCACATCCATTTGCCAAAGATCCCACTCTTGATTTACTGCCAATGAAAGGATAATCCGGATTGTGTGGAGCTTGGCCACTGGTGCAAAGGTGTCTAGATAGTCTTCTCCATAAACTTGTGTGTATCCTCTTGCTACCAATCTGGTCTTCTTTCTTTCTGGCTTCCCATTTGCAAGATACTTGATGGTGTGTATGAGTCTGCTGGTCACGGCTTTCTTTCTTTTTGGAAGCTCTGTCTCATACCAGGTGTTGTTCCTCTCCATGGCTCCCATTTCATCATTCACTGATTCCCTCCATTCATCATCTTCCATAGCTTCTGCATATGTTCTTGGTATCCATTCCTGATCCAATGAACCCACAAAGGCTTGATGTTCTTCTGGATAGTGAGCTAGGGAGCACACGCCACTGGGTGGGTGAGCTACTGCCTCTGCATTGAAGTAGACTCTGGTGTTGTTCCAGTTTGAAGCCGGCTTCTTGATCCTAGTACTTCTCCTAAGTACTGGCTGATCATTTTCATTCTGAGTGCCTTCTCCACCTTCCAAGTTCTGATTCTGATCCTCTACTTCCTCCTCTTGGTCATGGTGCTCTTCTTGATCATGAACTTCCTCAGATACAGGTGGTTCACCCTGATTTCCCCCCTCAGGATCAAGGGGAGCAGCTTCTTGGATCTCAACTTCATCTGTAGTTGTCTCGGTTTGCTCTTCAGACCGGCTTGATCCTCCCACATTATCTGATCCTGCTTGTCCCGGCTCTTCCATAGGTAAGCTGACCCCAAGTCTCCTCATGACTTGCCTGAGATTGGCTGCTCTATCTGATGCGGATTGAGACAAGTTCTCCAGCTCATTCCAATCCTTGTTGTTGTAGTACCCTCTGGTTTCTACAAACTTCACATCTCTAGATACCAAGACTCTCCTAGTCTCTGGTTCATAGCACTTATAGCCCTTCTGGTTTGGTGAATACCCAATGAACATAGCTCTTGTGCTCTTAGCCTCCAGTTTGTTCCTCAGTTCTCCTGGTTTCAAAACAAAACACAGGCACCCAAACACACGCATATGATCAATAGATGGTTTAGCTTTGTTCAATACCTCAAATGGAGAGTAGTCTTTTAGAACTCTGGTAGGAATGCGGTTGATCAGGTAGCATGCAGTTAGGACCGCATCACCCCAAAAGCTTTTTGGGACACTAGTATGGAACATCATGCTCCTAGTGACCTCCATGAGATGCCTGTTCTTCCTCTCGGCCACACCATTTTGTTGGGGAGTGTATGGACAGCTGGTGATATGATCATGGAAAGCACCAAGGAATGGAATCATGAACCTGATCATGGAGAGCTTGTAGCTGTTGACGAACCTACACTTGAAGAATGTCTGAGCCGAAATAAAGCTTCTATCATCAAAGACAACTCGATCTACATTCAAGCTACTCTACACTCAAGCTGATCATCATCTAGGCAAGTAGCTTGTGTGTACTCTTTTTCCCTTGATTGGTTTTGTCCCACTGGGTTTTCCAATCAAGGTTTTTAATGAGGCATCAAGTTCACTTACATATCTCCTAGATGATGTATCATGGGTGCATCTCGGATGCATATCTATCTTATGTTATATTTAGACTATGATTTTTATTTCATGTTTTTAAATTTCGAAACTCTTTTAAAATTTGAATAAGTCTTAGTCTTGTTTTTAGATTACCAAGGGAGCCTGTTCCCTTTAATGAATTCGAGAAGTGGAGCCTGTTCCAGCCTTCTCTATATAAGCTTGTAGCCATCTTCTTTTATCATTATGCAATCTTTTATCAAACCTTTTGGTTCTTTTCTCTCTTGTCGTGAGTGAGTGTCTGGTGTGTAATATCCAGTCTGTTGGTGTGTAATATCCAACGCCCAAGGGCTTTAGAGAGGTGTGTCATATCCGATCTAAGCCTAGGAGTATCAAGAAGCCTTTCCGCAGCCTCTTGTGTCACCATTCGATCCACATACCTTGAGAAGCTTGAGTCTTTTGATTCGTTTCTGCAAGGATTATCCCATCTGTTCCAGAGCATCATCCTAGGATCTCATTAAGTGGTTAATGAGATCCTAGGATGATGCTCTGGAACAGATGGGATAATCCTTGCAGAAACGAATCAAAAGACTCAAGCTTCTCAAGGTATGTGGATCGAATGGTGACACAAGAGGCTGCGGAAAGGCTTCTTGATACTCCTAGGCTTAGATCGGATATGACACACCTCTCTAAAGCCCTTGGGCGTTGGATATTACACACCAACAGACTGGATATTACACACCAGACACTCACTCACGACAAGAGAGAAAAGAACCAAAAGGTTTTGATAAAAGATTGCATAATGATAAAAGAAGATGGCTACAAGCTTATATAGAGAAGGCTGGAACAGGCTCCACTTCTCGAATTCATTAAAGGGAACAGGCTCCCTTGGTAATCTAAAAACAAGACTAAGACTTATTCAAATTTTAAAAGAGTTTCGAAATTTAAAAACATGAAATAAAATCATAGTCTAAATATAACATAAGATAGATATGCATCCGAGATGCACCCATGATACATCATCTAGGAGATATGTAAGTGAACTTGATGCCTCATTAAAAACCTTGATTGGAAAACCCAGTGGGACAAAACCAATCAAGGGAAAAAGAGTACACACAAGCTACTTGCCTAGATGATGATCAGCTTGAGTGTAGAGTAGCTTGAATGTAGATCGAGTTGTCTTTGATGATAGAAGCTTTATTTCGGCTCAGACATTCTTCAAGTGTAGGTTCGTCAACAGCTACAAGCTCTCCATGATCAGGTTCATGATTCCATTCCTTGGTGCTTTCCATGATCATATCATCCCCTCCCACTTCAAAAAGATTTGTCCTCAAATCTGTGTTACCTGCAATAGAAGGGACCAAGTCAGTAACATGAGAGTTTATAATCAGATTACACTTACCTTGCAAGCCTCTTTGATAGGCATTGTCGTTGACTGGTTCTATTAGGTAGAAGGGACTGATCCATTTGTCTTTTCTCACTCCTGAGGCATTACTTAAACCTGATACATTGAAACAAGACAAGTTAACACAAGCAAAATCATCATAGAGTAAGAGTCTTATCCCAAAGTTGTCTTTTCTCGGTTTTGGCTTGTATGCTGCATCTGGAGGTGCTTCTTTGATGAGGATGAAGCAATTGTCGTCCTGATGTCTCTCCTGGCTTAGATCAGGCGGCTTGAAACGTTTGTCTTCCTCACGCTTGTTCTTTCTTTTTGCATGCTTCAAAGCTTTCATATAATCTGCACATGACTCTTTTGGCAAAAACAAGTGCATCATATCGGTGTAATCAATAAAAGAACTCTTGAAAACATGATTAGTTACCTTACCATGCTCACCTGGTCGCCATAGATAGGATTGAGATGTTCTGAACTCAGAAAAGTTCAGACAAAGTAAACACAGAATCACCCGTCTTGTAGAACCCATAACTCTTTCATTTGAGAAGCTTTGGTCATGATTCCAGTTCGACGTGAGACCCTGATGAGTGTAGTTTCCATTGCAGTTGAGTTTGTTGCTTAATTCCTTCTGGTTGCTGAGATATGATCCTCGGACTGCTCCTATGTCAAAGTTGGCGGCTAGACAGCTTCCAAGATTTGATTGTTGCATCTCCAACTTAGCCAAGTATCCATTCTTGATACTCTGATCATTACTATAGCCTCTCTTTTCGAAAATTCTAGCACTCAAAACTGTTTGTCCTGTACCAATAGAAAGCAAATCAGGTTTCATGCGTTTCTTTGAGTGTAGATAATTACCTCGGGTTTGTTTATTTGAAGTTTGATGTAGACTGAGTCCATCTGGTGGTTTCTCCTTGATTTGGGAAGAAAACATGAGTCCTCCTCCTGCTCCAGTAATCACTTCACCATTTTCTTTAGTGAAATCTCCATTTCCACTCTTGGTTTGACAGTCTCTGAAATGGTATTGAAGCTTTTGCAAATCTGGTGGCTTCCACACTTTGACATTATCAAGAAGCAAAGCATTTTGATCAGCTTCCAACTCCTTATAACCCCAGCTGGTTTTAGCACGAGCAGAGCACTCTCCAAGGATGATAAGTGTGCTGTCATATGCTCCAGGTTTCCACAAGTAGATCTGTAACCTTCCAGCCCAATCTGATATAAGCAGCTCACAGAATTTGGCTAAACCGATATGTTTTGCGGAATTGACAATATCTTGATGATCAGGTGGCCATTTGCTGCGTTTTCCGGTTTGTTGGATCCAGGAAAGAGTGGGTAACATTCTCCAATTGGTTTCGTAGTGAAAATCTTGCTGAGCTGAGACGTGCATCCCTTTAGCTTCAGAGGGTAAAAGATCACCAAAAACAATTGTTGTTGCTGCCGATTTCTTCTCAATCACTATGGGATTGTTCCTGTGATTCCACAACTCTCCTCCAGGCTCAAATACAACATGTTCCATGCCCAGTTCGTGTCTTGAAAGCTCTACTGCTCTGGTCTTGTTCCACACAAAAGGAGTGATGAGAAAAGTACCCAAGAATGTCCTTTGGAAACCGTTTGAATCAGTGACAAATAGATGCTCTACTCTACTGTCTGATTTTGATTCCTTGAGTGCCTCCTCTTCTATTACATCCTGTTTGAAGAGAATCAGGTCGTCCTTGATGGGTTGATCATCTTTCTGAATGGTGATTGTTGGAATCTCGGTTTGATCTTCTTGAACTAGTGCAGCCAAGTCTGATTGTGCAACTGAGTCTGGTTCTACATCTTTGAGTTCTGAGACAGTTGAGGAAGGCGCTTGGTTCTGTACTTCTAAGGATGGAGATATAGTCTTGGACAGTTTAAGTTGTTTCTCCACATCCCTAAACGCTTGTGAAATTGCCTTCCTTATGCTATCTTCAAAAGAATGGGTTGATGTTTTGCTTGATGAAACCAGGTTACTCGATGGACTTGATCTCTTGCTGTCTGATTGTTTCTGAACTGATAATGAAGAACATAGCTTTGTCTCAGGCTGCTTTTGAATAACTTCCTTGTGGTACTGTCTTGGAACGTACTCTCTACGCATCAAAACCCTCAGCTTAAGCCATGTTTCCACTGGTTCTTTTCCATCAAGTCTTCTGCACTTTATCAACTGATTCCACCATCTTAAAGCATGACCACAAAACTCAGCAGTAGTCATTTGAATCTTCTTCCTTTCAGCATAGTGTTGACTACTGAAAATCAACTCAATCTTCTTTTCCCACTTCACATAAGCTTCAGGATCCGCCTTGCCTTGGAATGGAGGGATTTGAAATTCATATCCAGCATGCTTCCGGTTCCTGTCAAACTGATCAAACTCTTTTTGCCTGTACTCATCTCTGGTTGATCTTGAGCATTCTCTATTCTTCTTTGGCTGATGTTTTCCTTTGTGCTCCTTCTCCATTGGTACCTGAGACACAAATAAAACAGAAACCAGTAACTAGTTCTAAGAGAAACAACACTCAGAATTAACAACAGATCAAATTTTATAACGACAAGCAAATCAAATAAAACAGTTTGATAATCAGAACAATTCACCAACACAATATGATCGATCAATCTTAAACAGAGACAATTTAAATTCGAAATCTAATCAACCAAACAAGATAGTTTATATTCAAAGCAATAAGAACAGATCGGAATCACACAAATCCAAAACAGAAACAGATTAAGCAAATCGATTACTTCTGCAACAAGAATGTGAAAAGTTTTTATAAGAAACGAGATCAACAAGCTTGAATCTATTAATAACTCAACAACACAATCATAGATCAATCAAAACTAGTGAGAATAAGAATAGATCGACAGGTTTTTAACAAACACAAACGGATTTATCAGATTTAAACGCCAAGAACACAGATCAGATCAAGCAATCGGATAACTTGATAAACAAGGATCCGATCAGTCTAATACCCAAAACAAGATCTAATTAACCCAAGTTCGATAGATTCTTACACAAGAAACACAGATTAACACGAAATCAAAGAGTATATGAAGAGACTTCACCAGATTCGTGATCAAAAACACTTAGATCTAACAGATTTCAACAATAGAAACTTAGATCGATCAAAATCTCAACAGAATATGAAGAGATCAAATCGAAAAACAGATAGAAATCAAAACACTTCCCTTCCAGAGTTGCTCTGATACCACTTAATGAGATCCTAGGATGATGCTCTGGAACAGATGGGATAATCCTTGCAGAAACGAATCAAAAGACTCAAGCTTCTCAAGGTATGTGGATCGAATGGTGACACAAGAGGCTGCGGAAAGGCTTCTTGATACTCCTAGGCTTAGATCGGATATGACACACCTCTCTAAAGCCCTTGGGCGTTGGATATTACACACCAACAGACTGGATATTACACACCAGACACTCACTCACGACAAGAGAGAAAAGAACCAAAAGGTTTTGATAAAAGATTGCATAATGATAAAAGAAGATGGCTACAAGCTTATATAGAGAAGGCTGGAACAGGCTCCACTTCTCGAATTCATTAAAGGGAACAGGCTCCCTTGGTAATCTAAAAACAAGACTAAGACTTATTCAAATTTTAAAAGAGTTTCGAAATTTAAAAACATGAAATAAAAATCATAGTCTAAATATAACATAAGATAGATATGCATCCGAGATGCACCCATGATACATCATCTAGGAGATATGTAAGTGAACTTGATGCCTCATTAAAAACCTTGATTGGAAAACCCAGTGGGACAAAACCAATCAAGGGAAAAAGAGTACACACAAGCTACTTGCCTAGATGATGATCAGCTTGAGTGTAGAGTAGCTTGAATGTAGATCGAGTTGTCTTTGATGATAGAAGCTTTATTTCGGCTCAGACATTCTTCAAGTGTAGGTTCGTCAACAGCTACAAGCTCTCCATGATCAGGTTCATGATTCCATTCCTTGGTGCTTTCCATGATCATATCAGCTGGTTTGATGGATCACACCTCGTTTGGCTAGATGGGCTTTGAATGCATTGCTGGTGTACTCTCCTCCATTATCTGATCTCAAAATCTTAACTTTGGCATTATAATGGTTAGAGACATATGTTTCAAAGTTTATAAATGCATCTAAGACCCTATCCTTTGATTGTAAGAGAGTGATCCATGTGTACTTGGATTTCTCATCAATAAAGGTCACAAAATACTTGTGATGTTCTCTAGAAAGACATGGAGCTGTCCATACATCCGAGTGAATTAAATCAAAGCAGTGTTCATAGATTGTACTAGACTTGGGAAATACAGTTTTGCAATGTTTTCCTAAGATACAAGCTTCACAATCTTGTTGGAATGAAATACTAGGCAACATGATGTTCAAGGCACGAGAATGAGGATGTCCTAATCTAGCATGCCACATTACATCTTTAGGGAAATTAAAACTTGAATTGAAAGCAACAGATAGATCGGATGCAAGCTTAGTGTCTTCTAGCAAGTACAGGTTTCCCTTGCTCACACCTTTGCCAAGCAACCTACATGAGTCAATATCCTGAAAGTAGACATCATCAGGCGTAAATATAACATTGCAATTCAAGTCATTGGTCACCCTTTTCACAGATAATAGATTAGAAGTGAAACTAGGCATGTAGAAGGCTTTGGATTCTTTCTCAAATAATTTAAGTTCCCCTATGCCTTTAATTGGAACCTTGTTACCATCAGCTATCATAACATTTCCTACTGCAGGAGTGATATTTTTAATCAAGTTTAAATCACTAATCATGTGATGAGAGGCTCCTGAGTCTATGACTAAGGGTTTAACTCTATCAGATTCATGAGCAACTTGAAATGCCGTGAATAAACTCCTAGGCAATTGATATGATGCACTAAGAGAGGAACCAAGAGTTTTACCAGACTCCTTGAGAGCTTTGATGAGTGCCTCAATGTCAGATTTCTTGATGGACTCATCCTGGTTTCCCTTGCCCTCATGAGTGCGGTAGGCCGTGGAAGCTTCTCCTACATCACCTGAGTAGTTTGCTCGACCATCAGTCTTGAACTTAGCCGGTTTGAGGTGTGGGTGAAGTATCCAGCACTTGTCCTTGCCGTGACCCTTCCTCTTGCAATGATCACACACCCACACTTTCTTTTCCTCCGGCTTGTAGTACCCTTTGTTGGCTACTCCGGCAGGTTTGCTCTCGGCTCCTTCAGCTTGATTGGCCATCACTAGCTCCCCCTTTCTCTTAAAGAGACCCACTGAGCCGTGCTCCTTCTGAATCTCAGCACACACTTCATCTAGAGATGGAAGCTCCTTGTTCCTCAGTATGTGCCTAATAAGGTCATCATACCCTGGGTTGAGAGTGAGCAGCAAGGCAAAGACCTTATCTTGCTCCCTTCTTTCATGTAGAACATCCGGATCAATTGTTGCGGGTCTGAGCATCTCTAGCTCAGCCCATAGAGACCGGAACTTCCCAAAATGAGCATCAAAGTCTGTGTCCTCTTGACTTAGAGAGTTGATTGCTCCTTTTACTTCATACACCTTGCTGATGTTGGATTTGTTGGCATACACCTTCTTGAGAGTATCCCACAGCTCCTTGGAAGTTTCACAGAATGCATAAGCCTCTTGGAGAGAAGGGGCGAGGCTATTCTGGATGATAGACAACACCATGAGGTCCTCCTGACCTTTCTTCTTATCCCCAGCATCCGCAACCACCACTTCTTTGCCATCCTCTCCTAGAACAGTCTTCTTGGTGGGGCGGCCTTCTTCAACAATCTCCCAAAGGCCTCTGCCTCCGAGAGCTGTTTTGGCAAGTCTTGCCCATGTCAGGTAGTTAGGACCCTTGAGAGTAACTGGTATCATCACCATCTTTGGGTTCTCGGAGGTATCCATCAAGAGAGAAAGAGGAACGAAAGTTTTGGATGAACTTTGCTATTTTTGGCAAATTCTGGAAATGAGATTGAAGAACACCTCAAGAACAGGATGAACTTTGCCAAAAATAGAAATAAAACACAGAGAGTTCGCGGAAGAAAAAGAGATTTAGGTCTCAAGAGCACAGCTGCTCTGATACCATGAGAGTTTTAGAAGATTAAGGAGAGATTAAGAGAGAAGAGTAAGAGATGGAGAGAGTTTCCGTGAGAGTGTGACAAAGAGAATAGAAGGAGAATAAGTTTCCTTACTTGATTTGTTACACATGACAGGGTATTTAAAGACATACAAGAATGCATAAACAATGAGAAGATAGTACAAGGGAAAGAATAAACAAAGAGGAGGCAGATCCGCGGATGGCTCGTTCAGCAAGAGGGATAGTGACAGCTCCCAACGGTCAGCTCCCTCTCTCTTCTCTTAGACACACCCGTGACTCCTCCACTCACTTCTCTTCAACGGATACATGTCGACATTCCCACTCACTAGGAGATCTTTTAATCACTTGACCGAGTTGGTTAACTCATGACTTGCTTCCTTTCCTTGCAAGTCACTCTTAGGTTGTACGGACAGCCTTGTTCTCCAAGTTCCTATCTTCTTGCTTTATTCTTCATGTCAACACAATCAAACCAGGATGAATCACTTTGTAAGAAGCTTGATTTGGATACATAAAGTGTTGGAGAATCACCAGGAAGTTGAATAAATCTCATAGGAGTTGTGATGAAGAAGTTATCCCACTTTCAAATCAGGTGATTCCAGTTTCCCAGTTTGGGAATAGGACAGCTTCTTCGTCGTTCCAATCAAACCAGGATGAATCACTTTGTAAGAAGCTTGATTTGGATACATAAAGTGTTGGAGAATCACCAGGAAGTTGAATAAATCTCATAGGAGTTGGGATGAAGAAGTTATCCCACTTTCAAATCAGGTGATTCCAGTTTCCCAGTTTGGGAATAGGACAGCTTCTTCGTCGTTCCAATCAAACCAGGATGAATCACTTTGTAAGAAGCTTGATTTGGATACATAAAGTGGTGGAGAAACACCAGGAAGTTGAATAAATCTCATAGGAGTTGGGATGAAGAAGTTATCCCACTTTCTAATCAGGTGATTCCAGTTTCCCAGTTTGGGAATAGGACAGCTTCTTCGTCGTTCCAATCAAACCAGGATGAATCACTTTGTAAGAAGCTTGATTTGGATACATAAAGTGGTGGAGAAACACCAGGAAGTTGAATAAATCTCATAGGAGTTGGGATGAAGAAGTTATCCCACTTTCTAATCAGGTGATTCCAGTTTCCCAGTTTGGGAATAGGACAGCTTCTTCGTCGTTCCAATCAAACCAGGATGAATCACTTTGTAAGAAGCTTGATTTGGATACATAAAATGGTGGAGAAACACCAGGAAGTTGAATAAATCTCATAGGAGTTGGGATGAAGAAGTTATCCCACTTTCTAATCAGGTGATTCCAGTTTCCCAGTTTGGGAATAGGACAGCTTCTTCGTCGTTCCAATCAAACCAGGATGAATCACTTTGTAAGAAGCTTGATTTGGATACATAAAGTGTTGGAGAATCACCAGGAAGTTGAATAAATCTCATAGGAGTTGGGATGAAGAAGTTATCCCACTTTCAAATCAGGTGATTCCAGTTTCCCAGTTTGGGAATAGGACAGCTTCTTCGTCGTTCCAATCAAACCAGGATGAATCACTTTGTAAGAAGCTTGATTTGGATACATAAAGTGGTGGAGAAACACCAGGAAGTTGAATAAATCTCATAGGAGTTGGGATGAAGAAGTTATCCCACTTTCTAATCAGGTGATTCCAGTTTCCCAGTTTGGGAATAGGACAGCTTCTTCGTCGTTCCAATCAAACCAGGATGAATCACTTTGTAAGAAGCTTGATTTGGATACATAAAGTGGTGGAGAAACACCAGGAAGTTGAATAAATCTCATAGGAGTTGGGATGAAGAAGTTATCCCACTTTCTAATCAGGTGATTCCAGTTTCCCAGTTTGGGAATAGGACAGCTTCTTCGTCGTTCCAATCAAACCAGGATGAATCACTTTGTAAGAAGCTTGATTTGGATACATAAAGTGTTGGAGAATCACCAGGAAGTTGAATAAATCTCATAGGAGTTGGGATGAAGAAGTTATCCCACTTTCAAATCAGGTGATTCCAGTTTCCCAGTTTGGGAATAGGACAGCTTCTTCGTCGTTCCAATCAAACCAGGATGAATCACTTTGTAAGAAGCTTGATTTGGATACATAAAGTGGTGGAGAAACACCAGGAAGTTGAATAAATCTCATAGGAGTTGGGATGAAGAAGTTATCCCACTTTCTAATCAGGTGATTCCAGTTTCCCAGTTTGGGAATAGGACAGCTTCTTCGTCGTTCCAATCAAACCAGGATGAATCACTTTGTAAGAAGCTTGATTTGGATACATAAAGTGTTGGAGAAACACCAGGAAGTTGAATAAATCTCATAGGAGTTGGGATGAAGAAGTTATCCCACTTTCAAATCAGGTGATTCCAGTTTCCCAGTTTGGGAATAGGACAGCTTCTTCGTCGTTCCAATCAAACCAGGATGAATCACTTTGTAAGAAGCTTGATTTGGATACATAAAGTGGTGGAGAAACACCAGGAAGTTGAATAAATCTCATAGGAGTTGGGATGAAGAAGTTATCCCACTTTCTAATCAGGTGATTCCAGTTTCCCAGTTTGGGAATAGGACAGCTTCTTCGTCGTTCCAATCAAACCAGGATGAATCACTTTGTAAGAAGCTTGATTTGGATACATAAAGTGTTGGAGAATCACCAGGAAGTTGAATAAATCTCATAGGAGTTGGGATGAAGAAGTTATCCCACTTTCTAATCAGGTGATTCCAGTTTCCCAGTTTGGGAATAGGACAGCTTCTTCGTCGTTCCAATCAAACCAGGATGAATCACTTTGTAAGAAGCTTGATTTGGATACATAAAGTGTTGGAGAATCACCAGGAAGTTGAATAAATCTCATAGGAGTTGGGATGAAGAAGTTATCCCACTTTCAAATCAGGTGATTCCAGTTTCCCAGTTTGGGAATAGGACAGCTTCTTCGTCGTTCCAATCAAACCAGGATGAATCACTTTGTAAGAAGCTTGATTTGGATACATAAAGTGTTGGAGAATCACCAGGAAGTTGAATAAATCTCATAGGAGTTGGGATGAAGAAGTTATCCCACTTTCAATCAGGTGATTCCAGTTTCCCAGTTTGGGAATAGGACAGCTTCTTCGTCGTTCCAATCAAACCAGGATGAATCACTTTGTAAGAAGCTTGATTTGGATACATAAAGTGGTGGAGAATCACCAGGAAGTTGAATAAATCTCATAGGAGTTGGGATGAAGAAGTTATCCCACTTTCAAATCAGGTGATTCCAGTTTCCCAGTTTGGGAATAGGACAGCTTCTTCGTCGTTCCAATCAAACCAGGATGAATCACTTTGTAAGAAGCTTGATTTGGATACATAAAGTGGTGGAGAATCACCAGGAAGTTGAATAAATCTCATAGGAGTTGGGATGAAGAAGTTATCCCACTTTCTAATCAGGTGATTCCAGTTTCCCAGTTTGGGAATAGGACAGCTTCTTCGTCGTTCCAATCAAACCAGGATGAATCACTTTGTAAGAAGCTTGATTTGGATACATAAAGTGTGGAGAACACCAGGAAGTTGAATAAATCTCATAGGAGTTGGGATGAAGAAGTTATCCCACTTTCTAATCAGGTGATTCCAGTTTCCCAGTTTGGGAATAGGACAGCTTCTTCGTCGTTCCAATCAAACCAGGATGAATCACTTTGTAAGAAGCTTGATTTGGATACATAAAGTGGTGGAGAATCACCAGGAAGTTGAATAAATCTCATAGGAGTTGGGATGAAGAAGTTATCCCACTTTCAAATCAGGTGATTCCAGTTTCCCAGTTTGGGAATAGGACAGCTTCTTCGTCGTTCCAATCAAACCAGGATGAATCACTTTGTAAGAAGCTTGATTTGGATACATAAAGTGTTGGAGAATCACCAGGAAGTTGAATAAATCTCATAGGAGTTGGGATGAAGAAGTTATCCCACTTTCAAATCAGGTGATTCCAGTTTCCCAGTTTGGGAATAGGACAGCTTCTTCGTCGTTCCAATCAAACCAGGATGAATCACTTTGTAAGAAGCTTGATTTGGATACATAAAGTGGTGGAGAAACACCAGGAAGTTGAATAAATCTCATAGGAGTTGGGATGAAGAAGTTATCCCACTTTCTAATCAGGTGATTCCAGTTTCCCAGTTTGGGAATAGGACAGCTTCTTCGTCGTTCCAATCAAACCAGGATGAATCACTTTGTAAGAAGCTTGATTTGGATACATAAAGTGGTGGAGAATCACCAGGAAGTTGAATAAATCTCATAGGAGTTGGGATGAAGAAGTTATCCCACTTTCTAATCAGGTGATTCCAGTTTCCCAGTTTGGGAATAGGACAGCTTCTTCGTCGTTCCAATCAAACCAGGATGAATCACTTTGTAAGAAGCTTGATTTGGATACATAAAGTGTTGGAGAATCACCAGGAAGTTGAATAAATCTCATAGGAGTTGGGATGAAGAAGTTATCCCACTTTCAAATCAGGTGATTCCAGTTTCCCAGTTTGGGAATAGGACAGCTTCTTCGTCGTTCCAATCAAACCAGGATGAATCACTTTGTAAGAAGCTTGATTTGGATACATAAAGGTGGGGAAACACCAGGAAGTTGAATAAATCTCATAGGAGTTGGGATGAAGAAGTTATCCCACTTTCTAATCAGGTGATTCCAGTTTCCCAGTTTGGGAATAGGACAGCTTCTTCGTCGTTCCAATCAAACCAGGATGAATCACTTTGTAAGAAGCTTGATTTGGATACATAAAGTGTTGGAGAAACACCAGGAAGTTGAATAAATCTCATAGGAGTTGGGATGAAGAAGTTATCCCACTTTCAATCAGGTGATTCCAGTTTCCCAGTTTGGGAATAGGACAGCTTCTTCGTCGTTCCAATCAAACCAGGATGAATCACTTTGTAAGAAGCTTGATTTGGATACATAAAGTGTGGAGAAACACCAGGAAGTTGAATAAATCTCATAGGAGTTGGGATGAAGAAGTTATCCCACTTTCTAATCAGGTGATTCCAGTTTCCCAGTTTGGGAATAGGACAGCTTCTTCGTCGTTCCAATCAAACCAGGATGAATCACTTTGTAAGAAGCTTGATTTGGATACATAAAGTGTGGAGAATCACCAGGAAGTTGAATAAATCTCATAGGAGTTGGGATGAAGAAGTTATCCCACTTTCTAATCAGGTGATTCCAGTTTCCCAGTTTGGGAATAGGACAGCTTCTTCGTCGTTCCAATCAAACCAGGATGAATCACTTTGTAAGAAGCTTGATTTGGATACATAAAGTGGTGGAGAATCACCAGGAAGTTGAATAAATCTCATAGGAGTTGGGATGAAGAAGTTATCCCACTTTCTAATCAGGTGATTCCAGTTTCCCAGTTTGGGAATAGGACAGCTTCTTCGTCGTTCCAATCAAACCAGGATGAATCACTTTGTAAGAAGCTTGATTTGGATACATAAAGTGGTTGGAGAATCACCAGGAAGTTGAATAAATCTCATAGGAGTTGGGATGAAGAAGTTATCCCACTTTCAAATCAGGTGATTCCAGTTTCCCAGTTTGGGAATAGGACAGCTTCTTCGTCGTTCCAATCAAACCAGGATGAATCACTTTGTAAGAAGCTTGATTTGGATACATAAAGTGGTGGAGAATCACCAGGAAGTTGAATAAATCTCATAGGAGTTGGGATGAAGAAGTTATCCCACTTTCAATCAGGTGATTCCAGTTTCCCAGTTTGGGAATAGGACAGCTTCTTCGTCGTTCCAATCAAACCAGGATGAATCACTTTGTAAGAAGCTTGATTTGGATACATAAAGTGTTGGAGAATCACCAGGAAGTTGAATAAATCTCATAGGAGTTGGGATGAAGAAGTTATCCCACTTTCAATCAGGTGATTCCAGTTTCCCAGTTTGGGAATAGGACAGCTTCTTCGTCGTTCCAATCAAACCAGGATGAATCACTTTGTAAGAAGCTTGATTTGGATACATAAAGTGTTGGAGAATCACCAGGAAGTTGAATAAATCTCATAGGAGTTGGGATGAAGAAGTTATCCCACTTTCAAATCAGGTGATTCCAGTTTCCCAGTTTGGGAATAGGACAGCTTCTTCGTCGTTCCAATCAAACCAGGATGAATCACTTTGTAAGAAGCTTGATTTGGATACATAAAGTGGTGGAGAACACCAGGAAGTTGAATAAATCTCATAGGAGTTGGGATGAAGAAGTTATCCCACTTTCTAATCAGGTGATTCCAGTTTCCCAGTTTGGGAATAGGACAGCTTCTTCGTCGTTCCAATCAAACCAGGATGAATCACTTTGTAAGAAGCTTGATTTGGATACATAAAGTGTGGAGAATCACCAGGAAGTTGAATAAATCTCATAGGAGTTGGGATGAAGAAGTTATCCCACTTTCTAATCAGGTGATTCCAGTTTCCCAGTTTGGGAATAGGACAGCTTCTTCGTCGTTCCAATCAAACCAGGATGAATCACTTTGTAAGAAGCTTGATTTGGATACATAAAGTGGTGGAGAAACACCAGGAAGTTGAATAAATCTCATAGGAGTTGGGATGAAGAAGTTATCCCACTTTCTAATCAGGTGATTCCAGTTTCCCAGTTTGGGAATAGGACAGCTTCTTCGTCGTTCCAATCAAACCAGGATGAATCACTTTGTAAGAAGCTTGATTTGGATACATAAAGTGTTGGAGAATCACCAGGAAGTTGAATAAATCTCATAGGAGTTGGGATGAAGAAGTTATCCCACTTTCAAATCAGGTGATTCCAGTTTCCCAGTTTGGGAATAGGACAGCTTCTTCGTCGTTCCAATCAAACCAGGATGAATCACTTTGTAAGAAGCTTGATTTGGATACATAAAGTGGTGGAGAATCACCAGGAAGTTGAATAAATCTCATAGGAGTTGGGATGAAGAAGTTATCCCACTTTCTAATCAGGTGATTCCAGTTCCCAGTTTGGGAATAGGACAGCTTCTTCGTCGTTTCCAATCAAACCAGGATGAATCACTTTGTAAGAAGCTTGATTTGGATACATAAAGTGTTGGAGAATCACCAGGAAGTTGAATAAATCTCATAGGAGTTGGGATGAAGAAGTTATCCCACTTTCAAATCAGGTGATTCCAGTTTCCCAGTTTGGGAATAGGACAGCTTCTTCGTCGTTCCAATCAAACCAGGATGAATCACTTTGTAAGAAGCTTGATTTGGATACATAAAGTGGTGGAGAATCACCAGGAAGTTGAATAAATCTCATAGGAGTTGGGATGAAGAAGTTATCCCACTTTCTAATCAGGTGATTCCAGTTTCCCAGTTTGGGAATAGGACAGCTTCTTCGTCGTTCCAATCAAACCAGGATGAATCACTTTGTAGAAGCTTGATTTTGATACATAAAGTGGTGGGAAACACCAGGAAGTTGAATAAATCTCATAGGAGTTGGGATGAAGAAGTTATCCCACTTTCTAATCAGGTGATTCCAGTTTCCCAGTTTGGGAATAGGACAGCTTCTTCGTCGTTCCAATCAAACCAGGATGAATCACTTTGTAAGAAGCTTGATTTGGATACATAAAGTGTTGGAGAATCACCAGGAAGTTGAATAAATCTCATAGGAGTTGGGATGAAGAAGTTATCCCACTTTCAATCAGGTGATTCCAGTTTCCCAGTTTGGGAATAGGACAGCTTCTTCGTCGTTCCAATCAAACCAGGATGAATCACTTTGTAAGAAGCTTGATTTGGATACATAAAGTGTTGGAGAATCACCAGGAAGTTGAATAAATCTCATAGGAGTTGGGATGAAGAAGTTATCCCACTTTCAAATCAGGTGATTCCAGTTTCCCAGTTTGGGAATAGGACAGCTTCTTCGTCGTTCCAATCAACCAGGATGAATCACTTTGTAAGAAGCTTGATTTGGATACATAAAGTGTTGGAGAATCACCAGGAAGTTGAATAAATCTCATAGGAGTTGGGATGAAGAAGTTATCCCACTTTCAAATCAGGTGATTCCAGTTTCCCAGTTTGGGAATAGGACAGCTTCTTCGTCGTTCCAATCAAACCAGGATGAATCACTTTGTAAGAAGCTTGATTTGGATACATAAAGTGTTGGAGAATCACCAGGAAGTTGAATAAATCTCATAGGAGTTGGGATGAAGAAGTTATCCCACTTTCTAATCAGGTGATTCCAGTTTCCCAGTTTGGGAATAGGACAGCTTCTTCGTCGTTCCAATCAAACCAGGATGAATCACTTTGTAAGAAGCTTGATTTGGATACATAAAGTGTTGGAGAATCACCAGGAAGTTGAATAAATCTCATAGGAGTTGGGATGAAGAAGTTATCCCACTTTCAAATCAGGTGATTCCAGTTTCCCAGTTTGGGAATAGGACAGCTTCTTCGTCGTTCCAATCAAACCAGGATGAATCACTTTGTAAGAAGCTTGATTTGGATACATAAAGTGTTGGAGAATCACCAGGAAGTTGAATAAATCTCATAGGAGTTGGGATGAAGAAGTTATCCCACTTTCAATCAGGTGATTCCAGTTTCCCAGTTTGGGAATAGGACAGCTTCTTCTCTTCGTTCCAATCAAACCAGGATGAATCACTTTGTAAGAAGCTTGATTTGGATACATAAAGTGTGGAGAATCACCAGGAAGTTGAATAAATCTCATAGGAGTTGGGATGAAGAAGTTATCCCACTTTCAATCAGGTGATTCCAGTTTCCCAGTTTGGGAATAGGACAGCTTCTTCTTCGTCGTTCCAATCAAACCAGGATGAATCACTTTGTAAGAAGCTTGATTTGGATACATAAAGTGGTGGAGAAACACCAGGAAGTTGAATAAATCTCATAGGAGTTGGGATGAAGAAGTTATCCCACTTTCTAATCAGGTGATTCCAGTTTCCCAGTTTGGGAATAGGACAGCTTCTTCGTCGTTCCAATCAAACCAGGATGAATCACTTTGTAAGAAGCTTGATTTGGATACATAAAGTGTGGAGAATCACCAGGAAGTTGAATAAATCTCATAGGAGTTGGGATGAAGAAGTTATCCCACTTTCTAATCAGGTGATTCCAGTTTCCCAGTTTGGGAATAGGACAGCTTCTTCGTCGTTCCAATCAAACCAGGATGAATCACTTTGTAAGAAGCTTGATTTGGATACATAAAGTGGTGGAGAAACACCAGGAAGTTGAATAAATCTCATAGGAGTTGGGATGAAGAAGTTATCCCACTTTCTAATCAGGTGATTCCAGTTTCCCAGTTTGGGAATAGGACAGCTTCTTCGTCGTTCCAATCAAACCAGGATGAATCACTTTGTAAGAAGCTTGATTTGGATACATAAAGTGTTGGAGAATCACCAGGAAGTTGAATAAATCTCATGGGAGTTAGGATGAAAAAGTTATCCCACTTTCAAATCAGGTGATTCCAGTTTCCCAGTTTGGGAATAGGACAGCTTCTTCGTCGTTCCAATCAAACCAGGATGAATCACTTTGTAAGAAGCTTGATTTGGATACATAAAGTGGTGGAGAAACACCAGGAAGTTGAATAAATCTCATAGGAGTTGGGATGAAGAAGTTATCCCACTTTCTAATCAGGTGATTCCAGTTTCCCAGTTGGGAATAGGACAGCTTCTTCGTCGTTCCAATCAAACCAGGATGAATCACTTTGTAAGAAGCTTGATTTGGATACATAAAGTGTTGGAGAATCACCAGGAAGTTGAATAAATCTCATAGGAGTTGGGATGAAGAAGTTATCCCACTTTCAATCAGGTGATTCCAGTTTCCCAGTTTGGGAATAGGACAGCTTCTTCGTCGTTCCAATCAAACCAGGATGAATCACTTTGTAAGAAGCTTGATTTGGATACATAAAGTGTGGAGAAACACCAGGAAGTTGAATAAATCTCATAGGAGTTGGGATGAAGAAGTTATCCCACTTTCAATCAGGTGATTCCAGTTTCCCCAGTTTGGGAATAGGACAGCTTCTTCGTCGTTCCAATCAAACCAGGATGAATCACTTTGTAAGAAGCTTGATTTGGATACATAAAGTGTTGGAGAATCACCAGGAAGTTGAATAATCTCATAGGAGTTGGGATGAAGAAGTTATCCCACTTTCTAATCAGGTGATTCCAGTTTTCCAGTTTGGGA